>NC_060214.1:10947500-11256071 GCF_021130785.1 Homalodisca vitripennis | reverse complement strand
TGGCGTGTCTCCACAGCCAGTATTGAGCACCTCCTGGAGGTAATACTGAGCCGCTCTCTTCCGCCGCGACCTGTAGAGAGCTGTTATCTTAGACACGAGGCGGAGGTGAGATATTAAAAGTATTCACTGGCGTGTCTCCACAGCCAGTATTGAGCACCTCCTAGAGGTAATACTGAGCCGCTCTCTTCCGTCGCGACCTGTAAAGAGCGGTTTACCTTAGACGCGAGACGGAGGTGAGATATTAAAAGTATTCACTGGCGTGTCTCCACAGCCAGTATTGAGCACCACCTGGAGATAATACTGAGCCGCTCTCTTCCGCCGCGACCTGTAGAGAGCTGTTATCTTAGACACGAGGCGGAGGTGAGATATTAAAAGTATTCACTGGCGTGTCTCCACAGCCAGTATTGAGCACCTCCTGGAGGTAATACAGGAGCACGCCTCGTGAAGGAATTTCGGGAATATAATTATATAATTATATTCTTATAATAATTATATATAATTATAATCCTTATATAATTAGCTATATGCTAATTTGTACTACATAAAACTGTTTATACTAGTGTTGATAATATTCCAAAACTTCACGTTCGGCTTTTACAGCCTTCTTTTAGTCAATTGATACGTATTAATGCTTGCAATTATATTATATATTTTTAATTTAAACTAGCGGACCCGGCGCGCTTCGCTGCGCATTTCAATAAGTTTCCCGCGGCTTCGCACGCAATTTCCCGTTGAAAACAGTACACTATATTCACTTATTCATTTTCTATCACATTCTAAACATTGCTGAGATAATTGATAGTCGTTCCTTCGTGAGCTTCTTGGGCGCATTATGAAGGTATGTACCACATTCCTGATACTTCTGTCAAAAAAAAACAACTAAGGTTGATTTTATAACATTCTTTATATTTGTAGCCAACGTAAGATAGTAATTATGATATCTGCATTGCTCTTCTGATCAAGCATGAGCATGGTTTATATTAAATAAATATTGCAGTTAAAGGTGAATTTTTACGTCAAATTTGAATTGTATTATCTGGATAGTAAAGTCTATGTTTAACAGTGATTGCAGAAACAGTTTAAACAAAATTTGTCGTTTCTCTTAAGCTTACTCTATGCTTTAAAACTATAAGTGTAGTAATTAAATTATATATAAATATATTTTTTGTCGCATTATATATGTTTACAAAGAACAGCTGATTAAAAATTTGAAAAGACTCTTTCACTTAATAACATATGTTTGCTGCAATGCATTTCTTACGGGTATTTCTGTAACCAGTGGGGCGGAATCCTGAATCGGGAAAGGGATAAAAAGTATCCTATAACCTTCTACAGATCAAGACGAACAAATTAAAAAAAAAATTAGGCGAATCCGTCCAGCCGTTTGTGAGTGATGCTGTTACACACGAACAGTTTCATTTTTATATTATTAAATCAAATTTAAAATTCATACAAATGTTTCTTAAATATCGTACAGCTAGCCTATACTAAAGACATTATGCATGAACCCAAGCGTATGCCAGACGTATCTCTGATTCCGGTGTAGCAAAGATTATATTACAAGTTGGTACGCTCCTAATTAGCGAGGCAATTGTGGTTTGTTCTGTCTCTCTATGCATTCTCGCGCTCGCTTGACCTTTGGTTCAGAAAATACTCGCATGTGACCGGTTGGTCGCAATGCCGGGTACAGCCTCTGTATAGAAACTGTGGTTGATCTGCCGCGCTATGCATTCTCGCGTTCGCTTGATCTTCGGTTCAGAAAATACTCGCATATGACCGGTTGGTCGCAATGCCGGGTACAGCCTCTGTATAGAAACTGTGGTTGGTCTGCCGCGCTATGCATTCTCGCGCTCGCTTGACCTTCGGTTCAGAAAATACTCGCATGTGACCGGTTGGTCGCAATGCCGGGTACAGCCTCTATATCGAAACTGTAGTTGGTCTGCCGCGCTATGCATTCTCGCGTTCACTTGATCTTCGGTTCAGAAAATACTCGCATGTGACCGGTTGGTCGCAATGCCGGGTACAGCCTCTGTATAGAAACTGTGGTTGGTCTGCCGCGCTATGCATTCTCGCGTTCACTTGATCTTCGGTTCAGAAAATACTCGCATGTGACCGGTTGGTCGCAATGCCGGGTACAGCCTCTGTATAGAAACTGTGGTTGGTCTGCCGCGCTATGCATTCTCGCGTTCACTTGATCTTCGGTTCAGAAAATACTCGCATGTGACCGGTTGGTCGCAATGCAGGGTACAGCCTCTGTATAGAAACTGTGGTTGGTCTGCCGCGCTATGCATTCTCGCGCTCGCTTGATCTTCGGTTCAGAAAGTACTCGCATATGACCGGTTGGTCGCAATGCAGGGTACAGCCTCTGTATAGAAACTGTGGTTGGTCTGCCACGGTATGCATTCTCGCGCTCGCTTGATCTTCGGTTCAGAAAGTACTCGCATATGACCGGTTGGTCGCAATGCCGGGTACAGCCTCTGTATAGAAACTGTGGTTGGTCTGCCGCGCTATGCATTCTCGCGCTCGCTTAATCTTCGGTTCAGAAAGTACTCGCATATGACCGGTTGGTCGCAATGCCGGGTACAGCCTCTGTATAGAAACTGTGGTTGGTCTGCCGCGCTATGCATTCTCGCGCTCGCTTGATCTTCGGTTCAGAAAGTACTCGCATATGACCGGTTGGTCGCAATGCCGGGTACAGCCTCTGTATAGAAACTGTGGTTGGTCTGCCGCGCTATGCATTCTCGCGCTCGCTTGATCTTCGGTTCAGAAAGTACTCGCAAATGACCGGTTGTTCGCAATGCCGGGTACAGCCTCTGCATAGAAACTGTGGTTGGTCTGCCACGCTATGCATTCTCGCGCTCGCTTGATCTTCGGTTCAGAAAGTACTCGCATATGACCGGTTGGTCGCAATGCCGGGTACAGCCTCTGTATATAAACTGTGGTTGGTCTGTCTCTCTATGCATTCTCGCGCTCGCTTGATCTTTGGTTCAGAAAGTACTCGCATATGACCGGTTTGTCGCAATGCCGGGTACAGCCTCTGTATAGAAACTGTGGTTGGTCTGTCTCTCTATGCATTCTCGCGTTCACTTGATCTTCGGTTCAGAAAATACTCGCATGTGACCGGTTGGTCGCAATGCCGGGTACAGCCTCTGTATAGAAACTGTGGTTGGTCTGCCGCGCTATGCATTATCGCGCTCGCTTGATCTTCGGTTCAGAAAGTACTCGCAAATGACCGGTTGTTCGCAATGCCGGGTACAGCCTCTGCATAGAAACTGTGGTTGGTCTGCCACGCTATGCATTCTCGCGCTCGCTTGATCTTCGGTTCAGAAAGTACTCGCATATGACCGGTTGGTCGCAATGCCGGGTACAGCCTCTGTATAGAAACTGTGGTTGGTCTGTCTCTCTATGCATTCTCGCGCTCGCTTGATCTTTGGTTCAGAAAGTACTCGCATATGACCGGTTTGTCGCAATGCCGGGTACAGCCTCTGTATAGAAACTGTGGTTGGTCCTGTCTCTCTATGCATTCTCGCGTTCACTTGATCTTCGGTTCAGAAAATACTCGCATGTGACCGGTTTGGTCGCAATGCCGGGTACAGCCTCTGTATAGAAACTGTGGTTGGTCTGCCGCGCTATGCATTCTCGCGCTCGCTTGATCTTCGGTTCAGAAAGTACTCGCATATGACCGGTTAGTCGCAATGCCGGGTACAGCCTCTGTATAGAAACTGTGGTTGGTCTGCCGCGCTATGCATTCTCGCGCTCGCTTGATCTTCGGTTCAGAAAGTACTCGCATATGACCGGTTGGTCGCAATGCCGGGTACAGCCTCTGCATAGAAACTGTGGTTGGTCTGCCACGCTATGCATTCTCGCGCTCGCTTGATCTTCGGTTCAGAAAGTACTCGCATATGACCGGTTGGTCTCAATGCCGGGTACAGCCTCTGTATAGAAACTGTGGTTGGTCTGCCGCGCTATGCATTCTCGCGCTCGCTTAATCTTCGGTTCAGAAAGTACTCGCATATGACCGGTTGGTCGCAATGCCGGGTACAGCCTCTGTATAGAAACTGTGGTTGGTCTGCCTCTCTATGCATTCTCGCGCTCGCTTGATCTTTGGTTCAGAAAGTACTCGCATATGACCGGTTGGTCGCAATGCCGGGTACAGCCTCTGTATAGAAACTGTGGTTGGTCTGTCTCTCTATGCATTGTCGCGTTCTCTTGACCTTCGGTTCAGAAAATACTCGCATATGACCGGTTGGTCGCATTGCTGGGTACACCCTCTGCATGACAACCAATACCCGCTACATTCACATGACATATCAGTTGACTATTTAATTTAAAACGTGTTGGGCGTAGAATCTTCAAAGCATGGTTTCGACTATATAAAGTTAATGGACCTTTTCCAAGACCGAAGGTTTCATAAATGTGCCCCAAAGGTGAATGTTTGCCTGGGAGTCGGACAGGGTTGTACTCTAATAATGTTAGGACATTGTATCAGCTTAACATAGAATTACCTGTGTCGACTCTTGAAACTGAGTGCTGAGTCCCTGACTGCTGCTTCAAGCCTGAAGGGGGAGGGTGCCATGAGAATCACCGATTTATTCACTTACTTTCTATTCCAAGGATAGAATTGAAAATTTTGTAACTAAAAACCCATAAATTGAAACTCCTGGTTGTGTATTATAAAATATCCAAAGGTAAATATCAGTGAATTTTCAATCTGATATAATTGACTAATCAATTAAAACCATTCTAAAATTTTCACTTATTGGGAAACTTTATTGCTTACAGCACACATCATTTTATATTGACGGCATGTAGACTTTTATTATTTAAACATTAATATGAATCGCAATTTAATGAAACAATGTGAATATGCGACATTTTGTGTTAACTTCTTTCTTGTTTTATTGTATTTCTGTCTACCTATCTCTAAAATTAAATGAGTTATAGATTCAAAAGTTTTAATGCAACATAACCGAAACCTGTTATGATATGTGGTGTGGCTCTGTATGGTGTATAAAGGCTTTGGGAAATCAAAACTATAATAGTTTTCAACTTATATGTGAAACTTTGCCAAAACGAAAAGCTACCAATATAATATTGTAGAGTACCGTCTACGTACAATACTGGATGTAGGGTTTTAATTAATTTATAAATATTATTTAAAGAATATATCCAAACTTTTATTAATTTTCTTTTCTTAAGTACTTTATTACTAGCAGGCAACTAATTGTGTTAAGTATTTTATTTCGCAATTTTATTTACCAAAATTCTCGCTCGATTCAAAAAAAGGACATGTAATTCGTCCAACTCTGATACCAGCGGAAGTTGACCTCACTACCTGATACTCTAGTGGTCTACGCCAACTAACTATTTAAGTGATTTGAGAGATTTCCAGCGGCTCCATATCGGTGGTGAACTGTTTATAACTGACATTTACAAATCCGACGGTTGATGTAAGTCCGTTAAAGCTGTAGAGTACTCTAAAACAATACATTGTTTTATATTTTTAAACCTTTAGATTCCCTCTCATTTCAACCCTTATCAAAACCACAACGGCTGACGATGGAGGTTTTTTAGTGGAAAGTCCTTTACAAATTTGTCAAAAACTAGGTCGCATGCTTATACTGTACAATTGCTCTCGACTATGAATCCAGATTGCCCAGACCTGCGAAGTGTTCTACCCCAACAAGTAGTATTAGTGTGTCTCCACCGTCACAGGCGGAGACACTCCAACCCCAAGTAACTCCTACTAACATATATCGCACTCTTCTATTGCGTGACTTGTAGATGTCAACTGTTATCAAGCCATCGGACTACGAAGAAGAGCACAATATGTATTTATTCCTACCGTTATTTTCCATAGTTTTGTGCACAATCAAAATTTAGCTTTGAATTTCTAGCCGTCGAAACAAGATGGCTAGCACAAAAATAATGGAAAAAAACGCCTCTTACAGTCTAAATAAACTTAAAACTTGGCGGTCCACTGCAGTGTTCACAACCATATCATGAATACTAATACTAACTTAACCATAAAACGTTATTACAAACCCAAGAAATTCTACAATACAATTAATATGTTTTTGTGTATAATAAGAATTTAAGACACAGTAGAACAAAAAAGAGAAAAGAATAAGTGCATCCAGGTTTCATAAAAAACTTCAAATTTCAGTGCAGAATCTACAAAAAAACCTTAGTGTCTTCTTTTTCTAGTTGAAGAGTGGGTTATTCTGAGCTGCTGCCCCGATAATAACTCTTCCCCTTTGTGTACGTCGGATACTCCTGATTTCACCAAGAGAATCGTTTAGTTCGGTAAGTTGTACAAATCATCAGTTAATGATCGCTTGTATGAGAATTTTTTCTCGTACTCACATCACTAACTACATTGTTCCTGTGTGTGTGTGTGGGTATGTGGGTATGTGTAGGTGTGTGTGTGTGTGTGTGTGCGTGCGTGCGTGCGTGCGTGCGTGTGTGTGTGTGGAGGAGTGTTACGCAACATGAAGTACGCGACTACAGCGCGCGCACTACACACGCCAGTGTTACAGTTTACAGCTGTTGTAAATGTTATGAGTAATAACGCTACTTATTTTACAGCAACAATTAGGGCCCGGTGTTCTCCGTCTACATCTCTGAACAGATCTAGCCACAAAAATTACCCTCAACAAACTCAGGTATAAGCTGAAGTAATATAAGAATTGTTGTATGTCTACTAGTAAATGAACAAACTCATAGTACTATTGTATCTCATACGGCGTAACAGTTTTAAAAGTTTTAATGTTAAATAAAAATTAGCAACTTATTAAACGGACTACGTATTTTATTCCTTAGGAACGTAAATAAATCATACATTATGCGTCAATACGAGTATTATTTTATGGATGTTGCAATGCCGTGTACGCCCTTTGCGTACCAACCGTGTCGCATGCCTGTATGCCTCAGCAAGCATTGCCGTGTACGTCCTCGCTGTGTTGCCATATTTCCTAGCGTGGCCATGCCACGCATACGCCCATTATGCTAGTCTCAAACAGTATTTATTTCTGAAGGATCGGTTACTATTACTTTAAATAACGAAAGCGAATAATGAATGATGATATCCTCTTATTGTCGAGAGCACATTTTTCACCCATAATTCAATGCATTCACGCCAGGATGAAAGCAGTTACTCCGTACTACTATTGTTATCATTCAATTTATTCTTAGTTCAGACACATAGGCTCGTACTTACTTTGACCGCCTACTCACAAGTTTTTTTTTAATATTTTTTTTACTTCCAATTAAATATAAGATTTTTGTGATTAAGTAATTTTGATGTGATACCTCATTTGAATGTACAGATCTGTTACTATAAAGCTCCTAACGTTCAATATGATTTCTTATAGGTTCTCATTGTATTGTTTTCTTATTTCAATTACATCACTGATTATTAAAAAGCTATTCTTAAATCAGAGTTTGATTTTTTTAACTTGACTTCCTTGTTTTATTTATTTTCTTATTTAGATTTTTCGTCAGGTTATAATAATGTAATAACGGAATAAATCAGATAGCCAAATATAACGTATGACGTCACGTCTGTGATTTCTCGCACAGATGAATCGCTGAAGAATGAGCAACAGGTTCTGTTGTGAGTAAGAAGTGTGAGTAGTCCCCCCTCCCCCCGCCATCCCAACACTACCCTCAAAGCCATCGGGTATTTCATCTGTAGCGGCTAAAGGCATACGAATACTTTTAACACTTTGAGTCCCGGGTTCTTAGTAATATCTATATGTGCTGTCCCAGCCATTTCAAGGGTTTTTTGTTAAATTGTAAAAAAATTGTAAGTTATAGTTTCTTAGCAACCAATATATCAAATTAAAAAGCATAAAAATATAAATAAAACTATTATAAATTTTACTTAGCTTTTTGAAGTCAATACAAATCTTGAGTCCATAAAAAGTGTGTAAAATACTGAAGAAAAAAAAATTGGAACATAACTCATAAAATTATTTGCACATTTTTCTTCTTGACTATTTTCTGCTAACCATAACATATTACACATCAAAACAAAGCCAAGAAGTTGTAGTTCAAATATATGTATATATATCCAAGGTAAATATATAAACTTTTTTGAAATCAATGAAAATGTCGAGTCCATAAAAAGTGTGTAAAATACTGAAGAATAAAAATTGGAACATAAAGCATAAGTTTATTTATACATTTTTCTTCATGATTCTTTTCAGCTAACCATAACATATTACACATCAAAATAAAGCCAAGAAGGTATAGTTCAAATATATTTATTTATAATCAAGGTAAATAACACAGATGAAAAGTTGAATAGAGAGAATATAGTCCTATTTACAAGTAGTTAGCTTTAGTGTGAAATAATTTGAAACATTCAGGAAGGCAGAGGGCAGTGTCGGGATCGGCATCTTCATCATTCACAAACTCCCATTCAGACCCAGAGTCATCAATAAACTCACTTATCTTTTCAAAAACCACATTTATATTATTGTTTAGCACACCATTAGTTTCAGCATTGTCAAAATCTGAATTCTCATCGTCAGAATCTGTATTATACAATGTATCAACGATAAGCTTCGTTGTTTTGGGATCCAAAAATTCACTCATTTTACGTGTGTAAGTTGAATAACATAATAAAACAACACTGAGCAACACAAAATCCTAATTTTATAAATAACTATAACTAAAACAACTTTTATTTTACTGTAAAACACAAAGCGAGTAGACGTACAAAGAGTACAGACGCCACGGCACGGCACTAGCAGACAAATACGTAGTTCTTAACTAATGTAAGATAAATAACATAATAAAAAACTATAACTGAGCACTCCAAATACTAATTTTATAAACAATTGTAGCTAAAATAACATATAATTCACTGTAAAACACAGAGCTAGTGTAAACAGTGAAGACGTCAGGCAACAGCTGACAACTGCGTAGTTGGTGACTCGGCGTCGTATCAGCTGTTTGTTACACAATTCCTGTTATAATATTTTTTTGCTTGTAACCGTTTATAAATAACCAAAGACAAATCAAATTAGTCTAATATGACTTGCTAAACATAACACAACCTCTAAAAACGTCAGTAATGGGAATTACCAGTCTCCACGAACTAAAAATAGACTGCCCGGCCTGAGCTCGGGCTTGGGTCAATGACGATATTGACACAGCCCGGCCTGAGCTCGGGCTTGGGATTCAAAGTGTTAATATATTGCACCTCTCCTCCCTCCCTCCCTTCCTCGCCGCCGTCACTCCCTCCACCCCTCCCTGCGAGTCTCCACGGAATGGTATCATTTGTTCTTCATCTTTCCCGTATATATAAACTGTAAACGTGACGTAAGAATTCCAGTTGATCCAGAAGTGACTTTATAAACAAGAGATTCCTTCAATAAAATATAATTATGAGTCATCACACATTCTGTATCTTTGAGTTGCAAAATTAAATTGAAAAATTTAGGGAGATTTTATTTAGATAACAGGCCTGGCTTGAGTGAATCGACATTGAGTTTCACCCCATAAAAACAATGATAAAAACCTACCAATGCTACACCCTTACTTTAGTCGTAGATTTGTGGGAAAATTTTAAATATATAATATTAACACGCGTCCAAACGCTTTCAAAATTTTCTTGTAAAATTTGTACTTTTAAAATATATAAACTGTGATTGATAAAACACGTTTGAAATTTTATCTGAGCAACTATAAAAATAAAAAGCTATTTGACTCGCGTTAATGGAACATATTGCATATAATTCACGCCGATTAACAATGAAGGCATAAACCAAACCATGCACTTTTCTGTGACTAGTTAGTACTTGCTGTAGATGGAGCTTATATTGGTCACTGTTAAATTACATTAAAAACATAAAACCAATATTTAATACATTTTATTGTTATGTGATGTGTCTGAAGAAGATATCTTGGATATCGAAAGGCCTCACAAAACAATAAAATGTATTAAATATTGGTTTTATGTTTTAACGTGACAACGTCTTAAATTAGGTTGCGGCTCGGAGTCACTCATGAAAAAGTGTAACGCCCGGTAACGTTACGATGCCCGTCCAGTGGGTCCGCCGCACGGGATCCGCACGGGATAAAGCAGATAACTGTGGGTCCGCCGCACGGGATAAAGCAGATAACTATGTTTATTCGTGAAAATGTGGAGTGCTTAGATTCGTCATTTACAACAACTACAACAATAAAGGTAAATAATTGTACACTGATATTTCATTATCGTAAACTATGATTGATTGATTAATTGTTAGATTGACACAAAAGTTGAGAAACTGAGTTTATAGGTTATGTCATACTATTGACAAATGTTGATAGTGTTAAGTAAATTATTAGTTTAAATCAGTCTGCAATCAATCGTAATTCAGTCGATTGAGAAGAAACAGCGCGTATTGCTAGTCAAACATTTAAAATAACAAATTATAACCTCTAACCTGTCATAACAGTGCGACCAAACAAACGAACTAAACCGACCAATCACCACGCGCGGAGTTAGAATTTAACTGTGTTTAGCAAGAATTTCAAATTCCAATTTTAGTACATTTTTTATTCAACTTTACCATTTACAATAACAAATTTTAATTAATTTCAAATTATGTACAATGTTTTAGTAAACAAAATATATTTCTATAGTTAAAATTTGTGCAATTCTTATTTTCATTCAATTCCTTGTTCCTATTGTGCAATTTAATAATATTCATATCAATAAATATTCTACCGAGAAAAAGACGTTGTCACGTAAAATCTTCGGCCGTAAAACCGACTTTACAGGCAACCATAATTTTTAATGTAATTTAGTTAGTACTTGTTAGTAGTATAATAATCGTCTTCCAAAGACAGAAAATAGTTAAATTTTTTCTCATCCGTAGACTATATTTATTATGTTTTGAACTTGCTCTTCTTGAAAATAACAATAAATACGTTACTTGCAATCGCTGAATAGCTGAATAGTATTACTTGTAATTACTGACTCCCTGTAAGGGCTCACGGACATTAACATGTTTAAAAATCATAAACATGATCTGGTAGTATGTCGATGCCATGACGATATAACCAATGTATGGTAGCTGTAACTCGATACAGTTAATATCTGCCAGCTCCACTCTTGTTTATCAAGTATGTTGAAATAAAGAGCTTATAGTCACTTATTAGACTTACAGCATAATAGGTGTAGAACGTATTCACTTTGTTCCTATTATTTTCCGTCCAAAATCATGGGTCGGATGTGAAATTAGGCCTAGCTTCTTGATTATACATCTTATATAATAACTTTCTGATTAATATTCAATTTTCAGAAGTTGTAAAAGCTGATAGAAAATATACAAAGTATCTCGTATCTCCTGTCAAAAGGTTTACCAAGTTCTTCCATAAGTACAAATAATTTTTGTGTAGTAACTTGAGGTCCTATCTTGCCTATTTTCTGTCTGCCTGACCGTTTACAATTTTTGTAAATAATTTATATCTCAATGACGGTTAGAGATGTAAAACTGAAATTAATATTGTTAATAAAAAAACATAATTTTAAAAACAAGTAATTTCCAAGCGTTTACGAAGAGGTTTAATCAGTGTTAAGTGTGAATAAGATTATTTATAAATAAAATATTGTCATACTGTATGTGCTAATTATTTTCAATACTGGCCATAGGATGGTTATATTTATCGTTTATTTAAAACAAGTCCTCTAAGAATAATAAATATTTTCACGTAAGTTAAATGGTTTATTTGGATACAGCAATGTTATAACACTTACTTACTATTGTTTTAATATTATGCTATAACAATAAATGATTGATACTAATCAGAGAACAGTTAAAGATTTTTCTTGTAGTTTAGAAAAATTCGATGTATTCAAAATTCATCATCAGACACTTGGAACGAATCAAGATACACGCGCTCGAGATAGTACCAGAATCTTTTCTGACTTCCACTTGTGGGCTCTTGAAATGAAACCCTGAGTTTCAATATCTTTGGCCAAAAAGAACAAAGCACTTTTCAAAATGCATTAGAAGCTTCCATTGGGGCATTAGCATTAGATTGATTCCAAAACCAGGCTCTATCTATTGATCCTGCTCTTATAAAGGAATTGGTCAGATGGTTCTTTCATCTATCTGGTGAGGTCGCGTATTTACTATTGTTTGACTAAAGCCTTTACTGTAAAGCGCACGTTTTATATTTTTTTTACTAAGGAACTGGATGGAATAGAATATAAATTATTTCCTAGATCCTAATTTACAACAGCGGTGTCAAGAAACTTTTTCCATAATATTCAGAATGTGAACTGAGATAATTCTTTTATTAATGTGACCCGGTATATATTATTTTTGGAAATTTACTCCAACAAACACGCAAATATACATTTTTCTAAAATTAGACGTAGATCAATTTAAAGCAGCTTAAAAAACAAACGACTGCTAGTGACAGACTGTCTTCCCTAGGAGCTTGCTGTTACAACCTTGGTAGACCAGGTTTAAAAACCTCTACGGAAATATATATGTGAGGCTTGCTAGAGTTACACTTGGAATGAAAATATAAAATTAAAAAGTTACATTTTTCGTCATCACTGTTTATACATTTCTTATGGTTTTGGACTAAGGAAACGATATACTCGTAATAAAGTGCAACAGAAAATTTCACTTTTCATCCTTTACGGTTCAACATAGTGTGACTGAAATATGAAAATCATATAATGTTTTGAAATACATAATGTGGTTTCCAATCAAAATATTGTTTTTACCCATAAAATCTAAAAAGTTAAATCCTTATAACATATATCTTTTTTTTAATCAATATGCATTTCTTAAAGAATAAACGTACCAAAACCAACGTTCCTGTTTTATAAATTACTAGCAAAAATACCATTTCTTCCAGATATACGTAAACTTTGTTTTATTCCAATGGCATTGAATTGAAAAAAAAACGAATTAGAAGGTGAGGGATTGCGGGGGAATTGTTTTTAGAAATTACATGTTGCACATTTTAAAGATTACTCTACTGTCAACAATTATATTTTTCAACTAATAATATTTCCCTAGTATGGTTCACTTTTGGCTGGTTTATATCTTCCAGTTGAACGTAGACTAAGTACAACAAAAACCTATGTCACAAATCTGGGCAACGTTATGGATGTCCAGAAGCGGCACACCACTAACCAACCACAAATGTTGAGATTCTGGGGTGCAAGGGTAGTTCTATAGATCTAGTCTACTACGGGAGATGACTGTTGAAGTTGGTGGAGCTCCCTAAGTGTTAAGGGCTGTTACTAGCCTAGACAAACGGGCGTCCTACTCCCTGTCTACTTTGACTGGATAGGATGGTGCAGAGCTAGTTTTCCATTCCTCCAAGAAGACATGACTGAGATTAATGCCCAAAATCCTTCCTTATATATCTTGACAGGGGCGGCCTAATGCTCAATCTTACCCATCCAGAATAACCTACCATTCCGGAAGCAGCGTAAATGTCCTTTTAGGACTAAGTGCAATTTTTTAGCCTAACAGAAAAAGCAAATAATAATATATCCCTCTTATCAAAAAATATTTTTATTCTCTTTCTGAGCAAATATAGTTCCTAACATTTTTGTCCAGAAAGAAAATTGGACCTAATATGAATCCTTGAGGAAGACCATAAAGATTATTACAAAACAATAACCTAATTGTCGCCTAACAATGACCAGGATCAGTTGTTTAACGTGTGAAGATTGTTGTACTTAAGTTTTGTTTGGTCTTATGTTATCTAGGCCGTCTGGATCACGGCGCTGGCACCCTACTTTGTGTTGATAATTCTGCTGGTGCGGGGAGTCTCACTGCCAGGTGCTGCTGAAGGTATCCGATATTACCTCACACCTCAGTGGCACAAGCTCAAAAACTCTAAGGTACGTAAGAAATATCCAGTGAAGAACAACTTATATCGTGGACTAGAACTTTGGAATTATTTTGTGTGGATCAGTCCCGAAATTACGGCATAACCGGATAATTTAGTTCTAGTTTCCCTTTGCCTTTTAATGTTTCCTGTCTTCTGAGTAATTTGATTTAAGGTTAAAAGTTTTAGAGTTACGCCTTTTTTTTAAATCGTTATTTTTTAGAATGAGAAATATGAATTTCCGATGTAGTATCATGAACTACAAATTTGATTGATGGTATTTAAATTCAGTTCTTAAAGGAGTTAGGACAGCATCTAGCTAACCTATCCTTAGGCCAATGGTTGATAGTGGAGATTTCAAAGAGGTCTAAACTCAACGAGTTCAGTTAAGTTCATTTTCAATGTGAAACGCTGTATCAATGTTTCCTCCCAGAGACTCCCAAAATGCTGCCCATGGAAGTGGTATGCAGAATGGTGACATGTAGCTTGATTCACAAAGCTCTTAAGAGCTATAGTACCTAAACGAGAGGCCTCTTTATATTTGGGGAGGACTCCGAAAGTTTCACACGCCAAAATCCGTAAGCTCCATTTTTTCCAAAATGAGACTCGAACTCGAAATGAGGGGCTTTGTATTTCGGCCACAAATGTTTAATGACCTCCCCTCGTAAGTCAAAAATGTAGTGTTGTTGAGAACTTTAAACGTAAATTGAGAGATATAATCACAATAAATTACACATTTAAGAATAACTAAATTTATTATTAGTATTTCCTCATTGTAATAACATTTTTTTATTTCTTAGGCTAATTTTTATTTTATATAATTTTTGTAATTTAGTTGAATAGCAATTTAAAAGTTGAATTACGCTGGCTAAATAAATATATTTTTGTATATATTTGTGATTTGCCAGTGTCGCCACTGTTATATTTTTATAACCTGCTCTCCCATTTGAGTACCTGGGCTACCTTATATGTTGGACTAGACTGTAATAAACATCCGCTTCCCAGCAATACTAAAACAATGTTTATCTGTTTTTTTTTTCAGGTCTGGATCGACGCCGCATCTCAGATCTTCTTCTCCCTAGGTCCCGGGTTCGGAACCCTGCTCGCCCTCTCCAGCTACAATAAATTCAACAACAACTGCTACAGGTATGTGTTACTGACTGGTTAGGGCAAGGTCATAGACCATCAAGTCTAATACATGCAATGTACGCGTGGTTTTGAATACAGTTTATTCTTCTCCTATAATCCTCAAAAATGTTATAAAATTACTTTTATGTTCTGTATATCACAGAATAAACACGTATAAAGAACGTACCGGTAACGTTTTATTTAGTATCATGTATATTTTATTTATATTTATTTTGTTGTTTTAAAAGTCTTAAAAATTTAAAAATAGGAATTTTAATGATTAAAAATAACTTTTAACTTTATAATTCTATCGTGGTATGTTAATATGTCAGTAAAAATTAACAATAGTTCCGCATAATATAATTTCCTACGGTTTCTATTCTGAATACTCAATCGGCTTTAAACTGTTCGAATACTCGATTGTAAAAGGTAACGATTATCCCATCACTAGTCTGGCTCTACACAATGGCCGATCACTATAATAGTGAAGCTTCAACAATCAGTTGGAGGTAATACTTGTGATTCTGTAAAGCAAACTGTAATAAAACATATGCTACCATAGTATCAACCATCGACCTGGTGGGGTTTTCCTTGGAAAAATTCTTAAGCAAAAAACTTTACTTACAAACAGTCAGATGACAGAGTATTCCAGATTTTTCTCGTCAATAAATTTCATCTTCGGTTTTATGTGATATCAACATAATTTTCGTAAAAATGGCTGAGATTTAGCAAAACCTGTCACTCGTAGGTCTGTCTGTCTGCACGATATTTCTAAAACGAGCAAACCTATAGACGTGAAAATTTGCATGAAGCTTCACTTCTACACAGGTAACGCTAAGAGAAATGTTCAGTGCACACTCTCGTTATAGAGCCTCTTCTGAAGGAGGATACCACCAGACCTTTACTATTTGAACACTTTTACCTATGGAACCTAACTTAATGAACGGAATGTGCATGTACCTTGTGGAAGCATATGTCGAGAAAGATCATATTAGACTTTTTAATTCTGCATCAAATTTCATGTCTAGAGAGATAAGAAAGAGTTCTGTGATGGAGCATGTCCAACCATGGACTTTGGCTGAGCGTCATTGAAGCCTATCACGTAGGCTGACCCAGTTTTTTTTTTGTCCACCGGGAACTTCAAAATTTCTTTTCTTTGCGGTTTTTGCCTGTATATCTGTATCCAGTACGTCTCGAAAATGAAATTGAAGATAAACTTTACAAATTGATGATGCAGCCTCAGTGAAGATTGTTACGCAACACATTAGCTTTGAAGCTGCAGTTTCTATAATTTGTGTAACTCCCTTCAGAACTCGCCTAAGAGTTTATAGCTAGAGTAAGTACGAAGTGAAGCTTCCATAGCAACTCTATACTGACTTAACGTTGACCGTTTGCCTGTTCCAGAGACGCCATAGTCACCAGCAGTATCAACTGTCTGACCAGCTTCCTGGCGGGGTTTGTCATCTTCTCCGTGCTGGGATATATGGCGCATGTGCAGAACAAAAGCGTGGACCAGGTCGGCCTTGAAGGTAATCTACGTCAATTACTTTACTTCACCTTAAAATATGAAGTAAACTTTAAGAATCCTTAAGGTTTTTCTAGGGTCTATTTGCTGGTTCGTAATGTTCTTTCAAGACAACGTGGTTACTGCTCGTTTTAAGTCTTAACAACAAGGACTAAAAGATAGTTTTAATTTTTGTCCAGGTAAAACTACCCGATTCAGGACTAATCGCAAACATTTCACTAAAAACTGACAGCGAAACCACTTTGGATACACAAAATCAGCTCTTAACCAATGTAAGAGCATTATGAAAGCAAATAGTGTACAGTAGGTAACGTCTTACATGACACGCAAAATTTCAAGTTTCAATGTACCAATCCCATTTTTGTATTTTGTGAATCTAAGGGTGAATATTTTAGTTCTGATATGTAATCTGATAAAACAAGGGGCTGCTAAAGTAGTGGTGTTCTCTACAGCATATATAATTTCTTGGAAGTCAAAGGAATTCTCTTACATCTTAGAATAATTCCTCCATAGATCCAATAAACCCTTGTTTTGTCAAAGGGGTCATCTTGGAGGTTACATTAACCATCGTAGAATGAACCTTTTTATAGATCAATTAATTCCCCACAAAAATCAAAGGAATTCTCTTACATCTTAGAATAATTCTCCAATAGATCCAATAAACCCTTGTTATGTCAAAGGGGTCATCTTTGAGGTTACATTAACCATCGTAGAGGTCAAATGAATCTTCTTATAGATCAATGAATTCCTCACAAAATCAAAGGAATCCTTGTATTCGTTAAAGGGATTTTCTTGGGTGTTACATTAATAATGGTAGAGGTCAAATTCATTTTCATAAAGGTCAAAAGAATCCTCTTAGATGTCAACTAATTCCAAGGAGAAATCACAGTATTCCTCGTATAGGTCGAAGAATCCCTTGTACAAGTCAAAGCAATCTTGTAAAGTCGAATGAATCTTCACAGAGGTCTGACTCGTGGAGGTCCATGTGAATCACATTTTAAACTCCAAATTTTGCAGCAATCCAATATTCGGCAAGATCCATTGCCAGATCGTTATTACTTCTCGTAAAACTTGATAATTCTGTGATTTTCTTAAATTTTGTCTTTATTTATTTATTATTTTGGTATATGAATAAATTTTAATTATTTTCTAACAATTTAGTTCATTAAGAGTGCTTGGACTTCGCATGTGCACACATTCTAATGAGTATTTATTGCAACTTTAATGACAAGGTTGACTCTTTCTGATTTTTAGGCTTAAAGCAGATATTTTTTTTTTATTTACGAATTTAAAATCTGCACCGGATTATTGTAAAGCTGTGAATAATTTAAAAATGAAGAGACGAGTCCACCTAAGAAGTGATTACTTTCGCTGCGAAGTTTTCACAGTTACTTAATCAGGATCAAATTAAAAGCTGTATCATCTGTTCAGACGGAGTTGTCGCGAACTGTTGACAGATTCTAGACATAACGGAGGCCATTAATTATGAAGTCTGAGACAACCCAACAATTAGTCTCATGGTATTTATGAATTGAAACTTCTTTTCTTGACAGTTTTAACATCAATTATTTTGAAGTCATCGAGTTGGCAGTTTGATTTATTTAACAAGTTCATAACTGTAAAAAATTGATTTACAGTTTAAACATTGTGTGGTGTCATTTAATAACGAAAGTTTGGACAGAACGAACAAACTTTGGACAGAAAGCGGAAGTCTGATGTGGATGTGTTAAACAAAATTGGGCCGAGGCAGATGACTTGAGGTAAACCATGCAATTTGAAAAAGGGACTGAGATGTCTCAATGCCAAATTTTGTTAACTGTGTGTTCCTTGCAGATATGACCTTATCTGTGAAATCACACCCTCACCAAAGCCATAATAGTTCATCTTGACCCGAAGCATTTCATGATTTATTGAATCGAAGGCTTAGGAATAATCTATCACTGCAAGAGAGCTGCATTTTCCTTTATCGTTAGCTTTTTATAAATCACTAAACAAGTTTGTGGGGGCAGTCCATGTCCTGTGATTTCTTATAAATCCAGACTGTAATTTTGGTAAAAAGTCTTGATCTTGGGCAAGAATTATAATCTGTTTTATTGTTATCTTTTCCACAATTTTTACATAGCCAGCAATATTGAGATGGATCTTAGTTACTGCTTAGTTTTGGGGATTGTTACTTTAGGCAGCGGCCGAACAATACTTTTCTTCCATTCTTTAGGGAAGATGCTAGTTTTTAAACTTTTAATTACTAACAGATTAACAGTCCCAAATGCGCACAGACTCATTAACTTAAAATCATTTGAATGGAAATGTCATCGATCATCACAGCTTTTAACACTTTTAACTTAATTCATAGCAGACTTAACCTCATATTAACTCACAGCCACGACTTAAAAATCTTCTATCCTTTCATTTGTCTTATTTTACCATAAGATCTCAACAGTATCTGGATCAGTATCATTATTAGAACTCATTTCAACAAAGTACTTACGAGGGTCGTCCACAAAGTAACCTCCGTTTTGAAATAAAAAATAAACTAGTTGAGATACAAAAATTGTATTATATAAATGTAAAAACTGCAGCTTTTCTCTACTTTTCTACATATTCAGCATACAAATTCAAGCACTTATCATATCTTTTAACAGTTTTTTAAATTCCGTCTTTAAAAAAATCTGCCGCCTGAGAACGTAGCCAACATGTTACAGCGTTTTGAAGCTCTTCATCACTCGCAAACCTCTGAGATGCAAGCCACCGCTTCATGTACGGGAAAAGATAGAAATCACTAGCACCCAAAAACGTCCCATTTGAACTTTTTCAAAAGTTCTGTAGTTCTTTGAGCTGTATGAGAGCGGGCGTTGTCATGGACAAACACAACACCAGATGTCAGAAGACCACGACGCTTGTTTTGAATCGCTCGTCGTAGACGTTTTAAGGTTTCACAGTAAGCTGCAGCTGTAATGGTCGTACCACGCTCCATAAATTCAACGAGCAAGATGCCCTTAGCATCCCAAAAAACTGTAGCCATCAATTTTCTCGCTGAAAAAGATTGGCGAGCTTTCTTCGGCTTGCTAGGCGAAGCGGTATGACCCCATTGCATTGACGGACTACACTTTCGCTCATAATGCTTGGGCCACACACCGCACTCAATTCACGATGAATTTCAGCTGCTGTGTAACTTTTCGACCACAGAAATCTTATTACACCACGCACTTCACACGTGGCGGGATTTTCTATCACGGCGCTCATGTTTTTACGTTGTACCAAAAGAACGCGCGATCGCACGATGCTCTCCCTTGCACAGCTAGAAGCGTACTGAACGGCTGCGCACACCGATGTGAGAATGGCGGCGCTACCCCCACTACTTATCGCGCCAGGCCCAAACGGCGGTTACTTTATGGACGACCCTCGTATTTACACCATCTATGCTAAACTTTGTGACGTGACTTCACCTTGTTTGTTTCACCTATTATGTCAGACCTTTTTAAGTAATTCCAAAAACCTTTAGGGTTTTCAGAGTATGCTAACTTTTCAGAAAAGTAAGTCTTTATTGCTTGTTTTGGTCCACTTTGTATTTTTCTCAGTCTTTAATTTTCACAAATATGCAATGACTATTCCTCGGTTTTTTTTTTTCAGTTTTCCAATCTCTGGCGGCCTCCAGAGGGCTTATCTGTTACTTATCTCTTTACAGACTTGCTCATTCATCATATACATTCTTTATCTTAAAATTAATAAATCTTAAATTAAGTTGGTTTAAAAATTTAAAAAATAAATAAAAACCCGGTTGCCCCAACGTATTCTTAATTAACAAACTCCGTAAACACTCGTTTCCTTATGAGTTCTCATCCTTAAATAATACAGTTTTGAATTCAATTGTTTACTTATACGCTATTAAACTTGTTATTAAAACCAAACTGATATCAATAAATGAAATATCGTAACCAAGTGTTAATAACTATTTTATGACATTATGAGTATTTGAAATATTTTAACAATGTGTGATATCTAGCCAAAATAACTTTATGATCCATTCTGAAACCCATAATGTATTTATTTCCATTATTGTTACTCTTCGGCTCGATCATGTTACTACTTCCGTTGCTCATGTTTGAGAGCCATGTTTGTGTTTTTAGGCTACTGTTCACTCAGTGTAAGTCACGAAAAATGTGAATACTTAAATAAACTTTCGTCTTGCGCATTTTTTATATCTTTCAACGCTTCAAGATTTTAGCTGATCGAAATTTAGAAAGGAAATTTTAACTATTAGTCATCGTAGAGCAAAAATAAAGAGTTTCTAACTGTCAAGGCCATTTAGAAAAACATTGTATTTTTAAGTTTTTACAACAATGTAAGTTACATGTAAGTTTATCTAGGTAAGGATTGGAGACCGTATTGCCTCGAAAGGATGCCATCATGGCAACACGAGTTATTAAATCATTAACATACAGTAATTGATGATATCAACCGGACCTTGCGTTATTGTACCTAATACGCCATGTAGACTATCCATGCAATAATGATTAATTACATTCGGCAGTATATATCACTTTATGAAACATTGTATTGGTTATTTAAGAAAATAACCATTGCATTTCAATTACCTAATATGGTGAGATGTTACAACTACATAACATTTTTTTATCATCGTGTGACTCATAGAGCTAAACAAAGTGATTTAAAAACTACGTATTTATAACTACTTCATTCCTAATGTTTTGGAAATAGTTGATAAAAATTGAGATTTCAAGATGGTTGCCTCAATGACATTTTTTTCCTCGGATTAAACCGAAAGTGATATATAAAATATAGAACACAAATATTCCTGTAGCCTTTTCTATCTCATCCTTAAAATAAACATTAATAATTTACCGTACCGTTTAACATTACCAGTGTGTTTGGTTGTAGGAATTTATACAGAAATTAAATGATCAAATTTGTAATATTTAACAATTAAGGCACTATTATATTAAAATCAAATTATTATATTTATTTTTACATTAAACTATATAATATAGGAAAAATTACCGTACACCTAGTTTAATAAAATTGTTTTTTGCGAATATATAAGCAGTACGAGTAATTTAATGTTGTGTATTGGACAGGTATACTACCAGTTACACTGATATGCATTCAAGCGCCAATTTTATCATTTAAACATAATAATCTCGCTACATTGCTTTCAAAACTGTTTCACATGACAAGATGTAAAACATTTAAAGAACATGAGATAAATCTTTTCATCCTCTTACATGAAATAAAAACCATATTGATTCTTATTTTTAGTTTTAGTTTCGTATACTACTAGCTTAGTCCCAGAGATATGATTGAAGTTCTCATGGGTCTGATTCCGAAGAAGGTCAATGAATGTTTACATTATGTTTGAATAGATTCCCTTGTAAAAATCGTAAATAAACACCTTAAATTTGAATAAATTATAAAACCCCTAAAAAACCACAGATTACATCTTGTTATCTTAGTTAGGCTCACGCGCCGATGTATTAGCCATCATCTTAGATTTTCGTTTCACATTACGTCAAAACGTTGTAAAATCTTATCTCAATAATCTTGAAGTATTCTACCTCGCTGCGGGGAGCCATATCCAAGTCAAATGAACTCTAATCTTAAATCAAGAGATATTCACTTGATACTCTCAATCAAGGACAAAATATCTCAAAGCTGTTTGAAATTTCTTCTTATGACAAGAAGTTTCGTAATTGCACTTAGTCATAAAAGAAAATTAATTCCTCTTCTGAATTAATAGGATATTTTGGATAGGTAAGATTAGGGATAGGGGGCACATCCTGTTTAGTTCCATAAAGAAGGATTTAGGGCATTAATGTCAGTCATATCTTCTTGGAAGACGGGAGGCCAGCTCTGTACCAGCATTTTCCAGTCAAAGCAGACAGGGAGTGACACACCCTTATGTCTAGGCTAGCAACAGCCTTTAAAACTTAGGGAGCCCAACCATCTCCGAACTTATACTCGAGAGCCGTGTCCATCCTACACAGTAGAACCTATCGAACTACCCTTGCACCCTAGAATCTCGACATTTATGGTTAGTGCCACTCCTGGACATCCATAAGGTGCCCATGTTAAGTGACACACCGGTTTTTTGCTGAACCCAGTGTAGGTTCTATTGGAAGGTAAATCCAGAAGTGAATCATTTTAGGGATTAGCTGTTTCATTTAAACTAACAGTGTAACTACTTGAGATAAATTCAAGCCAACATTTCATAGAGTCACTCAGTAGCAGTGCCTAAGGGATATCATACCTTAAATGGTACGGAGCTGTAAAAATTATAGGGTGAAACATAATATGGTGATCACATTACTTTCCAAGAAAAATATTATCTTTATTGCAGTTTATAACCAAAGAACAAATTGTCGTTTTGAACGTTTCTGCATAAGAACTAGCTAATATTCACGCAAAATCATAGTGGAATATTACCCCAACAATTAATCCAGAAAAAAGGAATTGTACCCTGTAAAGCCTTAGGATTTTCTGGGTCGGACGACATGAATGCTCTAGTAGGGTATGCAATAAAATATTGTTTATATTTAGCAAAATAGTGCATTGATTAAAGGAGTGTTAAATAAATAAAGTTTGTTGAGTGGTTAAATACATATTGTAGATACAAATGCGATTTGACACATGGTAGTGATGTCTACGGATATAATACGAGGGGAAGGGACAACCTGAGGATTCAGTCTCACAGAACAATGGCTTGTGAACAACTTCCATCTCAGTTTGGTGTTAAAGTGATCAACAGACTCCCGGAGTGCATCGAAAAATTGGCAACAAAGAAACGTTTCAAAGCTCGATTAAGAGATCTTTTAGTGTCGAATGCGTTTATTCCCTTGACGAGTTCATGACAAATCGCTGGGAACGATAAAACTATTTTGCAAACACTGTTGCCAAAATGAATAAGATTTTTGTGCTGACGATTGTAAAAATGTTTTTAATTAATATAACGTTGTTCAAAATTGGATGTTTTAAAACTTCGACTGATAGAATAATTGTATAAAATAAGTTAGACGCATGCTATACAGTTGTAAAAAATTGACTACTGCAATAAAGAAAATTTGAATTAGAATATTAAGGTAAAGTGAAACACGTTAAAGGTACTATAGTAAAAGTTAAAAGGCTCAGAAAAGAAATATATATATATATATATATATATATCTATATATATATAAATGAATGTTTGTCCTTTATGGAATCGTGAACTATTGGACCGATCATGATGAAAATTTGTACGTATATGTATTTTTCCACGGAGAAGGTTTATAAGCTATGCCCATCCCTTTCCCGATTCAGGATTCCGCCCCACTGGTTACAGAAATACCCATAAGAAATGCATTGCAGCAAACATATGTTAACGTCTTTTCAAATTTTTAATCAGCTGTTCTTTGTAAACATATATTACACTTATAGTTTTAAAGCATAGAGTAAGCTTAAGAGAAACGACAAATTTTGTTTAAACTATTTTTGCAATCACTGTTAAACATAGACTTTACTATCCAGATAATACAATTCAAATTTGACGTAAAAATTCACCTTTAACTGCAATATTTATTTAATATAAACCATGCTCATGCTTGATCAGAAGAGTAATGCAGATATCATAATTACTATCTTACGTTGGCTACAAATATAAAGAATGTTATAAAATCAACCTTAGTTGTTTTTTTTTGACAGAAGTATGGTTCTCAAAACTCCGTGTGTACATATTCTCTCGATCGAGACAACAAAGCAAGCTCAATCGTGGCATCGGAGATATAACTAATTTAATCTAAAATTTATTATAGTAAAAAAAAAATTTACTAAGTAATATAAGGACTTCGGTTCTTAAGATTTGCGTGCGAAGCCGTGGGTAACAGCTAGATAGAGGCAGGAATATGGTACATACCTTCATAATACGCCCAAGAGGCTCACGATGGAACGACTATCAATTATCTCAGCAATGTTTAGAATGTGATAGAAAAAGAATAAGTGAATATAGTGTACTGTTTTCAACGGGAAATTGCGTGCGAAGCCGCGGGCAACTTTTGCAAAAAATTATTGAAATGCGCAGCAAAGCGCGCCGGGCCCGCTAGTATATATATATATATATATACATACACCAAATGAATGTTTGTGTGTTTGTCCTTTATGGAAATCGTACACTATTTGACCGATCATTATGAAAATTTGAATGTATATGTACTTTCCGACGGAGAAGGTTTATATGCTATACTCATTTATTAAACTCACCACGAGGTTGGCGCTGCAAAATATAAAAGTTTTCAAAGCGCCTGCACATTATAAACTGCAATTACGAGACAGTTACGTATATTAATTTGCCAAAGACTAGTTGAAGGCACTAAGTTAGAATATATGTTTGTCTTTATGAGAAATATATGGTTGAACTTAAAGCTTGACTGTTAGACCGCTTTATAATAAAACACAAGTACGTGTATAATGGCTATATAATAAGGATACACAGATTTTCTTGATCGTGACAACAAGGCAAACTCTACATCGCTGTTAGAAATATAATGCACTTGAACCAGAAGTGCAAATACATGGCCAAGGCTTACGTAAAGCGTGCGAAGCCACGGGAAACAGCTAGTACATATATAAAAGTTTTATATTTTATATTTGGTTATATTTGTGTTCTATATTTTATATTTTAAATGTCACTTTCGTTTAAATAACTTTTCGTCTTTATTTACGCAAGACGAAAATTTATTTGAGTATTCACATTTGTTGTGACTTACACTGAGTGAACATATATTATAATATAATGTATTCTATTAAAATTTATAATTTATTAATCTATATAAACCTCTGGAATACTCCTAAAATATAACTAAAAGTCATCCCTTTAAAGTGAAATATTAATAAAATAACTTTCTAATTAGTTAACTAGTTCAAATAAGACAATCGGATATCCAGTAACATCTGCGAGCTTGGTAGGGAGCGTTGTTTTAAGTTTACATTGAATCTTGCCCGTTCTACCTCTCGGTTGTTACACAGTAATTATGAAACTACCGTAATACACTATTATACCAACATGATTATATAACGTAGCAACATTACTTTTCTTTTGCACTAACATAAATAATTTATTTAAACTTATTGGGCTAAAAAAATAAGTTTATTTATACAACAAAAAACTTAATAGGCTACTTTTGAAGTTGCGATAGCATTTGGTGACACTTTGTGAACGTTAAAAATTATAAATGAAAAATATTTTTAAAGGCCACGTCAGCAAGTTCCAAAAACGTGTAAAATGACATTTTGTAATAAACGATAAATCATCAATCGTATCTGGCCATTTTACACCAAACCCCCCGCCCTTAGTCTTATAGGGAACAAAACATCCTCGCCAATTTTCAAAAGCTGTGGCGAAGAGATTTACAATATTTGTACCAGTTATGCGAATATAAGGCAAACAAATATTATTTGTTTTTTCTTCCAGATTATTCCGATGGATGCAGGAATAATCTGGAAGATATTGCAATGCTCTACATGGGGTGAAAATAAAAAGCTATACATACAAAATATTTAGTAGGTACCATACTATTTTTAGAACTTTTAACGTTTAAACATCTACAAAGCATAATTTTATCTCAACTTTGTCATAATGGGAAACAGAGTCAAAAGTGAGATAGCTTGTTGAAAACAACGCCAAACAAACAATAGTGATGCCAACCGTCGATAAACAATGGTGGGGCAAGTTGTGCTATCTCTCACACGATTGGTCACACTGCTCAGACGTAGTTTTATCGTACTGCACATAACAGCTGTTCGGTGCTCAAGTTGGTCCATACAGTATTGTTTAACATATTATATCAGAACAATCAGCTTGCGCTCAATTCAAGTTTTTTCTATGCGCTGACTTCAAACATTGTTATTGTTTCAGTATAAGTAAATGCACAAAATATTTAACAATACTGTATTACTATTTAGAGTTTTATGTAACAGAAAGCAAATAAAAGGTGCAGGTTTCAACTTTGTTTCCCATATGATTAAAAACCATGGTTCACGTCACTGAAGCAAAAGCAAACACCCAATTTCAAAGAGCATTCAGACTTCAAAATAAAAACAACGTTAATTAGAAAAATCGCCAAAATAAAATTCAGAGTGCTGGCAAGCTTTCAAGAAATTGCAGGTGTTGACTTTGCCGTGCCTCTACATTTTAGAAACTGCTTTTTGTTGTATGAGTAAATGTGCCTTAACCAGAGGCCGAGACATACACATGTATGAGACACGTGGAAGAGCTAACTACCGAACTGGGGGACACAGAACGGTGGTTTATTAACGCCTGCCCTCCCAAGCGGGTGTTTCATTTTCCTCAACAGACTGCCCAATTAACTTAAAGATGCTCCAACGTTAAAGACTCGCCTCAAACGCTTCTTCGTATCTCAAGAATTCTATTAATGCGGCGGAGTTTTTGGCATTCGACTAGGAGACTGCCAAATTAGAAGACTGACTTTGCTGTACGAAGTGGGTTTGCACTGGGAATGAATGAAAGATGAGTGATTGTAAAATTGTATGTATGGATGTCTGGAATTTTAGAAAATCCGTATTGACGTTTGCCATACAATGTACATATTTTCGCAGCAATAAAAAAGATTTTGTTTTCCTAAGGCGTTTAAACGCACTTCCCACCCCGGCTTGCCAATGGTGCAGTGTAGCGGGTACGGTGGTTATCGCAAGATAACCGGATCAAGCAACGTCGAGCGTGGCTGCTGCTTGGATGGGCTGAGCGATCCTGTCCTTGCAAGCAGCCCGCCTGCCCGGCCATTGGTGGTGGCCACCTTTAAGTCGTTGGTCCCCAGACTGAGTGTTGGAGAGGGCTTCTTAGCCCTAAACTTTGTCGTAAAAACACGATTACACATCGACACCGACTACTTTTGCTCCTAGTGATGGTAACTAATATTTACTAGTAACCGTAACAGTGACAGTGATAATAACAGTTACACTGCACCACAGGTCCTGGACTGGTTGTTCATCGTTTATCCCGAGGCTATTGCAACTATGACGGGCTCCGTCTTCTGGTCCATCATCTTCTTCCTCATGCTCATCACCTTGGGTGAGTATGCTTAGAGCATAGACAAGGTAGTGACGATTATCAAAATATTGCAAGAGCTAATAGTTACTATATTTCATCTCATTTCTTCTTACATTGTAAAAGGTAACGAAACAGAATGTAATTTGGTGTAGACATATGAAATTGATCTGATGAGGATTAATCCTAATGTAAACAGGTTTTTATCACTGACTATTATTTTGCACTAGCAGAAACAGCAAAGTATGATTCCCCTTTCACTCTCGTTATATTTGTTTGAATGTGACTACATGTATGCTGGAATTTCAATTACATCTATTTATTGTTTTTTTTAACGTTTTCTGTATCAAATTTCACTTTGACGAATTCATTGACATGTTTACATTTTTATTATTTGAAAAAGAGAACAAATTCCAGTTCTGGAAACTTAGTATTATATATTTGTATCACACAAAGATTTCAAACAGTTGAAAATAATAATCATAATTATTTTTCCTCATAGTTTTAGTCTGTTGACAATGAAACTGCTATAAGTTTTAATCTAAATAAAAATTGTCCTAAATCATCTTTGAAGCTATTTGGTTCACTCAGAAACCTTGCTTTACAAATCTGTTACTTTGAAGATCATTATTAATGTATGTGTTACGTAATTATTGTAACATATGTATGGTCTAGTAAATTAAACAGTTCAAAAACAAGTGTCATACATGGTTTTCGTAAAATCTTTCACAGAATAACTTAATAAAACCCAATCAATTAGGAGTTTAAAGATTTTATTGTTGTGAATCTCAAATACACTATCCAGTAACTTATTTTTCATATTTGAACTAAAAAATGTATGTCATAGATTAGCTAGGAATATACATATGAAATATTTAATAATTATAGTCAGTTTATGAAAAATGCGATTGTTTTGAAAGCAGTACAACAGATACTAAACCAAGAATATGTAGGAATTTCACTTTTAATTACCTCGAATTTCGAATTTGCCACAGATTATTTATTTGAAAACTTGAATATGAGTTTCTATAAAAGATGTGTTAAACTGTTATTGGTGCTTATAATATTATAATAGTCAATTTATGTTAATAATATTTTATAGTGATTTATGTTTTACACATGTTTTCAGTCTAGTCTATCTTACATTTACTTATTCAGTCGCTTGTTCTTCAGGCACTTGAAAAAAGGCTGAAAATGATTTAAACCGAACACAAATGTTCAAAAAGCATGCTCGTGACTTTTTAGTAAGATTATGAAAGTCTCATTTTCCTTGTCACTCACTGAGCTCTTCTCTCCAAGACCTGTATCACGATGCCGATGCGCACCTGCCATGACGTAGAGAATCAGATCGAGTGAAAGAGAAATGTATCAAGTAGATTGTGTGCACGCAGTTTAGTCCCCCAAGTCCAAAACTTAAAACATGTCAGATATATACATTTTTTGAAACAATCTACGACTATGTGCATAATCTGCAAGCAGTTTTGAGTTAGATTGTGAAGAAGGTTTTAAACAGGGATGTTTGAAAACAGAAGTTTGCCATTTAAAATCTGCAATGGTCATTATTTGAAAACATGGATTCGATTAATATGGAAGATCGGTATATGGTGAAGAAATATTATTGAGTGGTGAACTCTACATCAAAATATAGGATTCAATTTGTTGTGTATTTATTTTTCTAGAAAAGGCCAATTAATCCATTTTTAAGTTTTATTTTGCTTCTCCACACGAGTTACTGGCCTGTGCGAGGATCTTATCAAACAGATAAGGGGGAGAGTCGATACAGTACAAGGTCGATGGTACTGAAGTGCTTCGGTCACAGACAGGATTTGAACCTGAGCTATCTCTAACTCGGATCCAAAGTCCTTAGACTACTCGGCCACCACCAAATTACTAGTGTAACTAATTAGTTATTTAGTATTATTAAACAATTTCTTAGCTGCAGACGATATACTCTATTCTTTATCATGCAATACCCGCACTAAAATACATCCTTGAGTATGCGAGAGTATCAATTAGTTAAGGATGGGTTGTTATCTGTTCTCGATTCTAACTTTGACGATGACGACTTCCAGGGTTGGACAGTACCTTCGGCGGCCTGGAGGCGATGATCACCGCCCTCTGTGACGAGTTACCCCCGGGTCCTGGGCAGGAACAGGGAGGTGTTCGTGGCTTGTCTGCTGTGCGGAGTGTACGTCTGCGCTCTGCCTACAACCACCTACGTAAGCCGTTCAACTGTACAATTACCGCATTACAATTACATCTAGATATATCGTACCTGTGGTGGAAAGTTTTAATATAATGTGAATGTTGCGTTTAGCTTCATTACATCTTCCGCTTAATATAATGTGAATGTTGCGTTTAGCTTCAATTACATCTTCCGCTTAATACAATGTAAATGTTGAGTTTAGCTTCATTACATCTTCCACTTAACACAATGTGAATGTTGCGTTTAGCTTCATTACATCTTCCGGTTAATACGATGTGAATGTTGAGTTTAGCTTCATTACATCTTCCACTTAACACAATGTGAATGTTGCGTTTAGCTTCATTACATCTTCCGGTTAATACGATGTGAATGTTGAGTTTAGCTTCATTACATCTTCCACTTAACACAATGTGAATGTTGCGTTTGGCTTCATTACATCTTCCGCTTAATACAATGTAAATGTTGAGTTTAGCTTTCATTACATCTTCCACTTAACAAAATGTGAATGTTGCGTTTAGCTTCATTACATCTTCCGCTTAATACAATGTAAATGTTGAGTTTAGCTTCATTACATCTTCCACTTAACACAATGTGAATGTTGCGTTTAGCTTCATTACATCTTCCGGTTAATACGATGTGAATGTTGAGTTTAGCTTCATTACATCTTCCACTTAACACAATGTGAATGTTGCGTTTAGCTTCATTACATCTTCCGGTTAATACGATGTGAATGTTGAGGTTTAGCTTCATTACATCTTCCACTTAACACAATGTGAATGTTGCGTTTGGCTTCATTACATCTTCCGCTTAATTACAATGTAAATGTTGAGTTTAGCTTCATTACATCTTCCACTTAACACAATGTGAATGTTGCGTTTAGCTTCATTACATCTTCCGGTTAATACGATGTGAATGTTGCGTTTGGCTTCATTACATCTTCCACTTAACAAAATGTGAATGTTGCGTTTAGCTTCATTACATCTTCCGCTTAATACAATGTAAATGTTGAGTTTAGCTTCATTACATCTTCCACTTAACAAAATGTGAATGTTGCGTTTAGCTTCATTACATCTTTCCGCTTAATACAATGTAAATGTTGAGTTTAGCTTCATTACATCTTCCACTTAACACAATGTGAATGTTGCGTTTTAGCTTCATTACATCTTCCGCTTAGTTTCAGCCTCTGAATTCTGACACTGTCGCAGACCTGGACTCCTCCAGGAGTCCATGACCGTCTGAAGACTTCCAAAAAAAGTCACTGACGAAGTTCAAAACGAACTAGTTCCAACGTTTCGACATCAGAGACACCTAGACTACAAGGACAGGTCTGTCTGGTTTACCAGCAAACACATCCCGATGGTAATCCAGATGGTGTTCTCATTGCCTCATCAGCTGGGCGGTTGCGTAACATTGAAATCGAGCAAAATTCGATATCCGCAATTATCTATATATTTTTAATTTTGGTTATTCGCGGAGCAATTTGATTTACGAGTAGTGCGAGTAATGGAGAATGTGAAATTTCACTTACAGAACCATTGAAACCAAGCATGAAAACTAAATTTAGCATCAACAAATTTCCATGTTTAATTATTTAACAATTAAAGTGAAAGTAAAATCCTTTATTCATCATATACATTCTATAGAATATCATCCAAATAAATTCTAAGGTAGTTGATCTAAGTTCCTAATGACTGTCGAGCAACTAGGATTGTATCTAAAAAGACAATTTAAAATAAAATGTTTGACCAGGAATTGACAGGCTTGGATAGATCTGTCAAATATCTTTTGGTAGAATAAATACCCCTTTAGTAATTAAATTTTAAAGTTGATCTGAACAAAGGTTAGCTATTGCAGTACCTTTTTTGGTCCAAGATACTGAATCGATTTTTAGAATATTTGATTCGAACATGCGAATTAAAAGGTAAATAACCTTTTACGCCTTTGTGGGTGATAAGTGAAATAAATCGATAGGTTTTTGAAACTGTTCACACAAACTGAATATAGGATTGAAGGCAGAGTCAACAAATTTTCAACCATTGAAAATTTCATATGAGGCCAAAATATTTTTGCAAAAATAAATTCCAAGTAAGTATCCAAAATACTCGTCAGTATCGAAAATTTAAACCCGTATCAGTTGAAAGTTTCATGAATATTCCTCGTTACTACAACACGATTATCCTTAATCCTTCATCCACATCCTTAGCGGATAATGTGCTTGGAGCATTGCACAGAACTATAAAAATTATTTATTGTCTTCGTATTTCCAGTCGATGTTTTAATATGTAACAAATCTAGCTTTAATGTTTTCTATATTAAGAGATTGTAAAATCATATCTATACGTGTGTGTGCGTGCGTGCGTGGCGTGCGTGTGCGTGTGCGTGTGTGTAAATGAATCTTTGTCTGTATGTCCTTTATAGAATCGTACACTATTTGACTAATCATTATGAACATTTGTATTTATATATATTTTCCAATGGAGAAGGTTTATGCCAATGATATGCCCATTAATGTAACTCACCACCAGGTGGCGCTGCAAAATATAATAGGTATCAAAGCGCCTGCACACTATAAACTGCAATTACGAGACAGTTACGTATATTAAATAACAAAACACTATATGAAGGCGCTAAGTAAAAGGTATATTTGTCTTTAAGATACATTTCTGGTTGAATTTAAGGTTAAGGCTTGAAGTGTTAGACCACTTTATAATAAAGTACATGTACGTGTACAATGGCTATAAACATACATAGATTGCCCTGATCGAGGCAAACAAGGCAAACTCTACATCAATGTTGGAAATATAATTCACTTGAACCAGAAGTTCACGTACTCGAGCAAAGCTTACGAAAAGCGTGCTAAGCCACGGACAACAGCTAGTGTTTAATAAATAGTTACTTGGAGTATAAATAGTTATAAAGGTTAGCAATCGCATATCTCGTAACCACAAATAAAGAACAGTCCCTACCACACGGCGAGGCGTTTTATTACTTAGAAGTTCTAACGTGCCGGTCAATTATTTAGAACCATATTTACCACTCAATTTTTGGTATGGTTAAACTTTTTATGTTTTAAATACTCTGCTTCAGATGAATGTTTTGGGAATTTTTTCAATCGATTTCTTTTCTATCGACAAATACATTTTGGAAGTTTGAAATTTAAATTTAACAACGAATTATAAAATCAAAGACAAATCGTATAAGTTATATATTTAAATCATTCATAAACGTATGAAATTATGCCCACAAAAACATTAACCACAATATTTGTTATTTGGGGGGGGGGGGGGGTGGGGGGGGGGGGGGGTGGGGGGGGGGGGGGGTGGGGGGGGGGGGGGGTGGGGGGGGGGGGGGGTGGGGGGGGGGGGGGGTGGGGCAGGGGGAATTTTAGTTTCTGACAATCGAGTGATTGACTCTACCCATCTCTTCCTACCTGTGACCTTTGATCATAGAGTAGGTTATAGTTGCTGAGTTGGCTGCACTGTTATTGCTGTTCGGTTAACTGTCGATCAATATCATGCCGGATGCTGTAAGGGGGTGACTTAAGGCAATTCCGAAGGATCTCCGCACTAGAATTGGCTGGTTACCAGCGTGCGTCCAAAATTCTCACCTCCAAGACTTAATATTAACTTTTTTATCATAAAGTGAACAGATCGGTGTGCACCCACTTGCAGACAAATTTACACCCCACCATCACCCATATGTCTCAACAAAAGGAAGCCTAGTTGGGGGAATGAATAAGTGTACGATTGCAACGGGTTTCAGGCATTTCATAGAGGTCAGACCAAGCAATGATATTGTAATGTGATTGATTCCCTGCATTTCGAATGCACCATGGCAAACATTGGTCTGGACAAATATTTCAGACAACTATTTTAAAGTAACGGCAGCCTCGACTTTTGGTACCTGCCAACAAAAACCCCTTGCAATTGTGGGCCCTGAAATTTACATATCTGTCTAGTAACCTCTTTCTTCTTGAGACTCCTGCCCCAATCCTAGCCTACCACCATGAAAACTGATGCTTGGGGATGCACACCACTGGTTTCACATTGAGGCCTCTTGCATAGTCTATATATAGTTTGGGATATTTTCTTTCCACCAAGTGGAGGAAGGAGTGGAATGACCACGCTGGTAATCAGTAAGGCGCCTAGTTTTTCATGAAGCACTTGAGTTTACCCCGTCTGTAGCATCCGGTACTGACCCCCCCCCCTATTATCAGGTACGACTACCTCCCCCCACTGATAACCCCACGACTGGCCAAGGGGTCTCCCCGGGAGGCCTACGATCCCAGTGTTTGCTCTCACCAGGGGTTATCTGCTCCTCTCCAGGCGAGGGGCTACCTAAATTTCGAGTTGTCCGCTGCTTAGGTTGATCTGTATGTTAGGATGTTGTATAAAACTGCATGTGTTGTTTTCCTTCTACATCATCAACCTTAACCATTTGTCAGTCAATTTCACTCTCGCTTTTCGGGACAGGACACCGCGACTGTAGGCTCAGACGTGTCATAGACCGACTCTCGTTCTGGTCTGGTATTGAACCACAGCTCAGCTATGACGTCATCAGACAAGGTCCCGTCTACGTCCTGGCGAGACAAACATTGGTGATGTCGGGATATCCCTACGTGGATACTAGGTCCAGGACACCCCCGTCCGGTCTTGGATATTTCCTTGGGGAAAATAAAATTAGTTACTATCAGTTAAGTTGTATTGTCTATAGTTCTTTGTACAGCCAGAGCTAATATTAAGGGATGTTTGTTAAGGGAAAACTCCACACCTAAATTATTTCTTGAGGGAAATCTGTTTATTTTTACACAGCAAAAGAGCGTTGAAAAAAATCTTTAACTTCTACTGTGGAATGAAACGAAGGGTTTCCCGAGAAAACAGTTTACGGGAACTGAAGTAACAGGAGTTGTGTTGTAGGTACACCTTGTAATATCTTAATTGAAATTCATAATTGTATCAACAAATTGTAGAATGGGTTTTTAACATATTCAAACAGTTAAAAATAAAATAATATGTTTTCACTAAATATACTTTTTCAAACCAGTTTTTTATTTAATAAAACCTTTTAAAAACACTTCAAAGAGCGTCTGAAAAATGCATGTACAGTTTGTAGGTGGTCTTATAAGGTTTTAAGTAAGCACATGCAAGGCACTACCAAACAACAAAAAAATTGATTTATTGTTCTCAGTGTAGCAAACATCGAAAAAAAATAATTTCGGTAAACAGTCTTTAAAGTAATACTCATAGTAATATGATAAATGTAGCACTTATGCAATTTGCAAAGAAACATCTTTATAACGTGTTATTTACTGTATATACTATTATATCAAAAGATTTTTAAAAAAACTATTAAACAAATTTAGGCAAAAATATTTAAAATTGTTTAGTTTTTCAATTTTTGTAGTGGAGTTTTTCTTTGTAAACGGTTAGGATATTTAAGTAGGTAATACTTATACACATGTAATATATTCATCGTATATTATTATTATTATTATCACTGAGGTTTGACCATATTTTGAGTAACCCAACATGGTATCATTAGGATTTACGTACTTTATATATAAACAATTAATCATAGATATACTATTGTTCTATGAAGCTGACGACTCAGGTCAACGATCCATTTTCTGGGTAAAGTAATTTGGGTTGCGATATGACATTTTGGTACAACTTCTAGAAAATTTTCTGCACAGTACAACTTTCTTTATTTCCTTTTTTATACAGCCTTATTCACTATTTGTATTTTGAAGTCACAAATAGTGACTGACATCTTGGTTGTACAATTACAATAATCACGAAGTGTACTAGTAGTAAGGTTATAAATAATTTATTTCTACGGGCCTCAACCACAATCAAATGATTTCGGTAAACAGTCTTTAAAGTAATACTCAAAGTGTAAGATACATGTAGCACTTATGCAAATTTGCAATTGAAAAATCTGAATAACGTGTTAATTACTGTATATACTATTTAGATTTAGGCAAAAATATTTAAAATTGTTTAGTTTTTCAATTTTTGTAGTGTAGTTTTCCTTTGTAAACGGTAGGATATTTAAGCAGGTAATACTTTATACAAATGTATATTCATCGTATTTATTATTATCATCAATGAAGTTTGACCATTTTGGTTAAACCCAACCAGTATCAAAGTATCATTAGGATGTTAACGTCTTGTGTACTTTATATATAATCAATTAATCATAGATATACTAGTGTTCTATGAAGATGACGACTCAGGTCAAAGATCCATTTTCTGGTAAAGTTAATTTGGGTTGCGATATGACATTTTGGGACGACTTCTAGAAAGAAATTTCTGCACTGTTAATCTTCAGTTATTTACTTTTTTATACAGCCTTATTCACTATTTTAATTTTTTACAAAAAAGTGACAGACATATTGGTAGTATAATTACAATAATCACGAAGTGTACTAGTAGTAAGGTTATAAATAATTTATTTCTACGGGCCCTCTACTACAATCAAAATGATAAAAAATGTATATAAGTTAAATAACGATGTATGAATTCGGTTTTTATTTAACATACTATAATGAGTGCCTTGAATGAAATTAATTATTATTCTTAACGTATTTTCATCATCCAACATCCGTTTCCGTTCAATGTGTGACCTCGCAAAATTGGAAATTTTGAAACACATAACACAATTAAATTATTGCAAAAAATATACAAATGTAAAATTTGATATATAAAATACAAAAATGGGCTATAGGGCGGCAAAAGTCAGGGCAATGTGCTGTATAAAATTTCTCTTTCTTTTCAAATTCTATTTTGGTGGTAACCTTATAGAGAGGATCTTAGTAATAATAATCATCACATTAAACAATTACAACCATAACAACAATTAATTGTAAATAGTGACGAATATAAAGCTACAATCAGGTTTTTCAAGCATGCTTGTGGAAAAAGTTGTAAGAACAGAACCGTTTCCTGTAAAATAAAAATGAAGATGATGTGCGGAATTTAACAAAATTAATCTAACAGTATCATAGAGGCCTTTTGTGGGTAACGGTCCTTAGAAATAATTTCTAGTATTTTCTATTATTAGTTATGTTACTGTTTTCCACAATTTACGCGTATGTTAAGCATTAGAGCTTTATTTAGAGGTTTGATTTACAAATTTAAGTACTGTCTGACCAGTTTCAAGAAGAAACTGTAAATATGGCGACTGAAAATCTCATAATGACAGTGGAAATTAATTCCACACCTTATTTTAGAGATTTTCATCTTTAGAGTAATGACTCCAAAGGATATTTAGCGCTCAATTATATCTATGTTTTATTTACCTTGGTAGGCATCCTAGCATTGGCCGCGGGATTTGCTTTTTAGTGTTGAGAGTTTATCTATCAACAACAATACAGAAATACACAACACAGGCTAAGTAAAGCAACTAAATTAAGAAAACCGTTTCGATCCTTTTTGCGGGAATTATAATGTGGTCTACAATTTCAAAAAAATTGATTTAGCATATGTATATAAATTTTTTTATACAAACAATTTATACATGAGGTAGTCTACTTTCGTTTTATTTGACAGTTCCAAACCCACAACTGATTACTGATGTATGAGGTACGGTACTGATGTAAGAGGTACGGTACTGATGTATGAGGTACGGTACTTATGTATGAGGTACGGTACTGATGTATGAGGTACGTTACTGATTTATGAGGTACGGTACTTATGTATGAGATACGTTACTGATGTAATGAGGTACGGTACTTATGTATGAGGTACGGTACTGATGTATGAGGTACGGTACTGATGTATGAGGTACGCTACTTATGTATGAGGTACGGAACTGATGTATGAGGTACGGTACTGATTTATGAGGTACGGTACTTATGTATGAGATACGTTTACTGATGTATGAGGTCTGTTACTGATGTACATTACTGATATATTAGGTACGTTCTGATGGATGAGGTACGTTACTGATGTATGAGATACGTTACTGATGTATGAACGTTACCATATTTAGGACGACAATCGTTCTTGACTCTGGTCATTGTCGGGTCGCGGAGTGTATTATTATTTATAATTGAAACAATAAAGATTTTAAAGTTTTAATTTGAAGAAAATCCATTGTTACTCCAAACTTTTTTATACATAATATAATTGTCGCTTACATATTAAAAAATATATACAAAATTGAGGAAATCCTCTAGGCGTTTGCCTGTGTGACAATGTTATATATATATATATATATATATATATATATATATATATATATATATATATAAAACCATTACTTTGATTACCAAAACAGAACATATATTACAACATTAAAATTTGATAAGAAACACAACACTTATATAAAATAAAAACATCTGGATTTAATATGACTAGTATGGCTATATGGAATTAAAAAGCTAAATTTAGAATTTGAAAAATAAAATGAGTGTTTGAAATATCAGTAAGGAACAAGATCACGCCAATAACATAATCCTTTTACATTTGTAAGTAATTACTTCCTATGAAGTTTAATCACTTTTAAAACATAAATACTATAACTATAATTAGTAGTACTGTTAATAAATTATTACGATTTCCACTAAGAAAAGTTCGATTTATGTAGATTACGTGTGATACATAAATACTACTGTAACTAATAAATTAAAAACATGTTTGGATGTGTGAGGTATAAAAATTTAAAATTTAGCTTCTTTACCGATTTTGAAAGATAATTAGATTTCCTGTTTATCTTAAAAAAATAAAAATGTAAATTATAATAAAATAAAGTTATCAAAAATAAAAGAAATCACAAAAAACAAAAACTGAAATTAAATTTAAAAATAATATTTTTAAAATCGTTAAAAATTTTATACCTTATTAAATCTAAACAGGCCCTTGTCCCTTGGTGCTGTCGTTGTCCTTAGGGACAAAAGTAAATTATAATAAATTTAATAAACTAAATCTTATCTATTCTTTTACAAATAAAGCTATGTCCTAAAATCTTTAAAATAAAAACGTTTTGTGCTAGATTAGGAAACATTTATATGACAAAAATAATACATAAAAAATGTAATAAACTAAATCTAAAAGTGTGGATTGTAAAGGTATAAAAATTTAGAAATTTAGCTCTGTACTGGATTTTAAAAATAATTAGACTACCTGTTTATCTTAAAAATTAAGTATAAATGATATAAAAATAAATTTATAAAAATTAAAACAATTTAAGTTTGAAGTTAAAAAACCAATTGAAATTTAAATTTAAATCGTTAAAAATTTTATGCCTTAACAAATCCAGACAGGCCCTGGCGTCCTCGGTGCTGTCGGGACTCTCAGAGATTGTCCTGGATCGACCTGCCGAGGACGTACATTACCAGGTCCCTCAGTGCCCGGGCGGAACGGCAACCCAAGGCTGTGAGGGAAGACGACGGATGAGTCTATGTGAGAGGTGGTTTCAGAAGGAAGAGGGACCATCCTCAAGGCTCTGAGGTCGTTCTCAATACCGTGGCCTATGACGATGGTGTCTTCCCTTTATGAAATCGGTCAGTGTCCACTCTGTACTTCCTTCAACGCCTTGAAGTTGCCGCGCGGTATCCTTCCTCCTTTTACACCGGAGAACCTCGTGCTGTAATCTACGATTTCGGCTTTCAGGTCGAACCAAGGACTCGTACTTTAGCGAGCCGCCCTGAGTTGATCACGGTGACCTTCAAGAGCTCTAGGCCTCTGACTGTAAAGCCCATCTCACAGTCAAGGACGTAGAACGACTGTTTTCAGATAATCCTATGGAAAGGGATTCTCCAGGTGAAAAGTCATGGTGAAACCCCCAGAGAACAGTTCTTTTCCGGTGGAGATTTCACTCCTCACAGTACGCCTGCAGGTTGTACATCCCTGGAAGGAAGAGATACCTTTGAAACAAAAGGTAAAAATGATGGGTTAGGGTAGATACGGCCCTAGTGATAGAAACACTGCTCATCGCTTTAAAGTACTCTCCATTGTTGGTACTGTAACAAAATAGAAGAATTGGTAGGATAAGTTAGGACTGCATCAGGGGCTGGGACAAAGTCTGTTCCCGACGAAACTTTAGGAACCCAAACTATATATATGCGGGTAACATGACTATAACATTACATTCACATTAAGAAACACACAAGGTACAGGATATAGCTGAATTACAAGATTTTTATGTGATGGTTAAAACTGGAGCTAACAGCACCCATTGATCTATGTTTGAAAAAAACAATTATTGAATCATTTGTTGGAAATTTATATTTGTGATAGTATTATATTAAACACAAATAGGTACAAAAATTAATTTAGGGGGTTCCACAGTGACGCCGCCAACATGGGGGGGGGCTGCGGTGCAAGTAGTCGCAGTGTATGGAATTGTTTACCCTGAACAGGATAGTAATTTATAACTAAGGAATAGTTACGATAAACTATGAGATGATTCACATTAAACAGTTTGTGTCAATCAAGGTGCTATGTCATAAAATAATTTAACACATTTTTTTAAGTTTGCTATCAAATACCCTCGGGTTGTAGTCTAGTACGATTTTCGGCTTCAGGTTCGAACCAGGGACTCCTACTTTTAGCGAGCCGTTCTGAGTGATCACGGTGACCTTCAAGAGCTCTAGGCCCCTGACTGTAAAGCGTAGACATTTGGACGGTCCTCTGGAGAGGGATATATTCTGACGGAACCCTCCAGAGGACCGTTCATACCGGTGGACTCCATACATGGCGTCTGCAGGTCGAACATCCCTAGGAAGACGGGATACCTTTGCAGCAAAGGTAAAAAGGAATGGCAGGAAGTGTTAGGGTAGATACGGGCCGTAGTGATAGAAAATCTGTTCGTTGCTGAGGTACTTTCCACTGACGGTATTTCAACAAAATAAAAGAATTGGTTGGGTAAGTTAGGTTACAATTTCTAGAAATACTTTTAGAAACAACCCCATTTGTGCTCCATGGTCCTTATCATTTTACAAGTTTTGGAGTTAATGAGTATCAGTCATAAAGATTGTTGCGAGGGAAGCTGCTGACGAAACTTTCAAGAAATCTGTTAGTATACCGGTGGACTCCATACATGGCGTCTGCAGGTCGAACATCCCTAGGAAGACGGGATACCTTTGCAGCAAAGGTAAAAGGAATGGCAGGAAGTTTTTAGGGTAGATACGGCCGTAGTGATAGAAACTCTGTTCGTTGCTGAGGTATTTTTCCACTGTCGGTATTTTCAACAAAATAAAAGAATTGGTTTGGGTAAGTTAGGTTACAATTTCTAGAAATACTTTTAGAAGCAACCCCATTTGTGCTCCATGGTCCTTATCATCTTACAAGTTTTGGAGTTATGAGTATCAGTCATAAAGATTGTTGCGAGGGAAGCTGCTGACGAAAACTTTCAAGAAATCTGTTAGTATTTATTCCAGATATGTCTTTTGAAATGTTACATTAATACATTTTAAATAACTCATTATCCAATTTTTTATACATTTCAATTTTTGAAAATTTTTAAATTGATCATTGTGTCACCGGTGTTCACACAGGACGAGAGAACCATCCTCTAGGCATGGAGGTAATAAAAAACACAAGGTACAGAATATAGCTGGTTATATGATTTTTATATAATGGTTTAACTAAGGCTAACAGCACCTATTTTTAAAACACTAACCAGTTGTGTCTACCAAGATGCTATGCCATTAATAATATACAAAATTATTGTTTAAATTTGCTATTATATATTTAATGATTTGTTACCGCCCTTCAAATTTGAATGAATATACGCAATTGAAAATTATTTTAAAACAGAACGAAATTATAGACTTAGGAATGTTCTATAACACTCGTCTGTTGCAGTGAAACATTATTCTCCCAACAATAATAATTGAATTTAGAGATGGTCTGAATCTAATTTTGGGTTAACCACTTTCGCTGATGAACTGTTACGAACTGTTATATCAATGTGGTTTTTAATTATAGAATAATTAACTTTACTTGCAAGATGCCGATTTAAATTTTAAATAAGTTTATCTGATTATATGTAAGTATTTTAAAAGCACAATTTTCCTTACCGTGGTAGACGACCTGTGGATATCCCATGGATATACCCCAGCATATCCTATCCAGTTGCCATAATAGTAGGCACGTAGTGTCGCTGCTTGCAGCCCATGTAACGTGGATTTGACGGTTAAAAATAACAATTATTGAGAAAAATAAATCATACTCTCTATTAAAGCACGTTATACGTTCTGTCAAATATTATTAAAATTCTATGTATGGATCCGATGTGCTTAGCACTCGCTTCGACTAGTCCAGTGGAAACCTTCCTTCCTTGGGCTACGGAGTTCTCCCTGTTGTTTAGTTTATTGGTGCAACTACTGCGTAAATTTTGAAGCAGGCCCGAACCCCTTCACTTTCCCGAACTTCCTCCCCTTGAGGATTCCACCCGTTCTGGTTCCAGTACCCATGCCCCGATAACAGCAGCTCGTCTCACTTGGAAATAACTGAGGCCCCCGTGTCTGTCCTCTATCCCTTCATCTCACTTGGAGGTAACTGAGGTCGCGTGTGTTGCCTCTAAACCTTTGTCTCACTTGGAAATAACTGAGGCCCCGTGTCTGTCCTCTATCCCTTCGTCTCACTTGGAGGTAACTGGGGGCCCGTGTCCTGTCCTCTATCCCTTCGTCTCACTTGGAGGTAACTGGGGGCCCGTGTCCTGTCCTCTATCCCTTCGTCTCACTTGGAGGTAACTGAGGCCCTGTGACTGTCCTCTATCCCCTTTCGTCTCACTTGGAGGTAACTGGGGGCCCGTGTCTGTCCTCTATCCCTTCGTCTCACTTGGAGGTAACTGAGGCCCCGTGTCTGTCCTCTATCCCTTCGTCTCACTTGGAGGTAACTGGGGGCCGTGTCTGTCCTCTATATCCCTTCGTCTCACTTGGAGGTAAACTGAGGCCCCGTGTCTGTCCTCTATCCCTTCGTCTCACTTGGAGGTAACTGAGGGTGCGAGGCCCTGTGGGTCCCTGTCCTCTATCCCTTCGTCTCACTTGGAGGTAACTGAACCCCGTGTTTGTCCTCTATCCTCTCGTCTTACTTGTAAGATATTGAAGAATCAGTTCGTGCTGAGGTGGGGACCGGATTATTGTTTCGAGCTTGGTCTGTTTTGGGTCTGTGAGTCTTCGCCCCCCTTAGCCTTTGTGGACCCCTTCTTAGAGCGTTGTGAAACGCCTGTCAGGAATCACGTTAGGAACCACCATAACTTCACTAACTCTAAAAAATACACTTAATAAAACACTACACACAACTGTGTATACGCCTCTGCACTCCTCGACCAACAACCTACGAATGAGCTCCTCATGCAGATTTCGTTGTCAACTGACTATGATAGGTGCAACGAATACTTCTACCTACTCTTTTACTTTTTCCCTATAATCCTGACACATAAGGGGTATCCATTGCGTCAAAGATTTGATTCAACTTCCTTAAATTATTTTTTAATCTGTTTTTATCTGAGGTTAAGCTCTTTGCTCTATCAAATTCCGAGTAGGTCACGCTTTCTTTGACTGATTTTTGAATTTTTTATTGTTCAATTGATAATATAATTATTTCCTGTTTGTATTTTCTTTCGAAAACATAAGTTTTAAGGATATCCCTATCTCTTAATACACACACATCCAAAAAAAGGAAGCTTATTTTGGACTTCCACTTCCATTGTGAGGCGGATGGAAGGGGAAATACTATTAATGTGATTGAGAACCCCATTCAATTTAGTGTCTCCATTTAACAGTTTACAATTACGTAAAGCCTGATAGTTGCGTTATGACTAAACTTAACCCCTTGTACAATTGATGTGTTTCATAAATTACTGATAGTCTAACCTTTTGTGATCAATTGGTTGAAAATTGTGCTCATGTCAGAACTAAAATGGGTTTTCTTACCCAGAATGGATCATGGCCTGAAAGTATTCCCTTTGGTCAAAGTAGATATAAGTTTCCCTTCTAATCTTGTTCCTCATATCACACTTTTATTCCTGTCTTTGTAGAAAACTTTCCACAGCTTAGTCCAAGATTTGTCTTTGAGGACCGAACTAGAGTGGTTGGCTTCCCGGAGGCAGTGCAGTGTTCAGAATCCTTTGTTGTGACTCTCCAAGTTTTTAGTGAGTGGATGGAGTTTATATATTTTTTTATTGAAATACTACTTCACCATCCTAAAAGTTAGTCCTCCTCTTGCTGGAGAGTCGCTTATTGTGTTTATAATTATTTTTATTTTATTACACATAGGAGGGCACCCACCACTCTTGAGAACCTTGGCTTCTGCCTGTTTCATGACCAGACAGAGAAGAGTGCAAACAAAACAAAACCCATTTCTAACTCCCACATATTCCACTTCTTTCAACACTAATTTTGCTTTCATTATTCTTTGAGATTTAGTCATTATAGTTAATTAGTCAGGGATTCTTGATATTTTATGCATTCTTAGATTAGTTATTTATTTATAATTCTATTACAGTAGATGTATTTTTTAATTTTATAGTTGCAAGTAGTTACTATCGTAAGGATTTGAGACACTGTTAGTGAGTAAGCTACTGACTATAGTTCCACTATTGGAGGCAGTAGGGGAACTCCAAGTAGTAGTCAGAGTCCTGTAAAGTCCTCCAGTTCTGGGTTTGTGTGGCGCTCTCATCTTCTACAAATCAGTAAACCCTTATAAAAATATTAGTTTTTTTAAGGAGAGACTGATCCCCTTTTAAGCTTTATTATGCTCGTCGTCAATGAAAACTGCTTTGCTAGGATCTCACAAAAGATAACGAAGAGGACTCGATACTTAGATTATTGATTAAAACTACATCGGTCACAGTCAGGATTACAACCCCTCGCTCTTTATCCGACGCCTTAGACCGCGAGGCCACCGGTTTGTGCGTTCGGCCGCGTCGATTGTCTTGCACAGGAATTTAGTTTCTTAAAATCGAGTGATTGACTGTACCCATCTCTTCCTACCTGGGACCTTTGATCATAGAGTAGGTTATAGTTTGCTTAGTTGGCTGCACTGTTTTGCTGTTCGGTTAACTGTCGATCAATATCATGCCGGATGCTGTAAGGGGGTGACTTAAGGCAATTCCGAAGGATCTTCGCACTAGAATTGACTGGTTGCCAGCGTGCATCCAAAAATTTTCACTCCAAGACTTAATGTAAATTTTTTTATTATGAAGTGAACAGATCGGTGTGCACCCACTTGCCGACAAATTTGACACCCCACCATCACCCATATATCTCAACAAAAGGAAGCCTAGTTGGGGGATTAAATAAATGTACGATTGCAACGGGTATCAGGCATTGCATAGAGGTCAGACCAAGCAATGATATTGTAATGTGATTGATTCCCTGCATTTCGAATGCACCATGGCAAACATTGGTCTGGACAAATATTCCAGACAACTATTTTAAAGTAACGGCAGCCTCGACTTTTGGTACCTGCCAACAAAAACCCCTTGCAATTGTGGGCCCTGAAATTTACATATCTGTCTAGTAACCTGCTTTCTTCTTGAGACTCCTGCCCCAATCCTAGCCTACACCATGAAAACTGATGCTTGGGGATGCACACCACTGGTTTCACATTGAGGCCTCTTGCATAGTCTATATATAGTTTGGGATATTTTCTTTCCACCCAGTGGAGTAAGGGGTGGAGTGACCACGCTGGTAATCAGAAGGCGCCTATTTTTGATGAAGCACTCGAGTTTACCCCGTCTGTAGCATCCGGTACTGACCCCCCCCCCCACCACTATTATTAGGTACGACTACCTCCCTTCACTGATAACCCCACGACTGGCCATAGTGTCTCCCCGGGGAGGCCCACGATCCCAGTATTGCTCTCACCAGGGGTTATCTGCTCCTCTCCAGGCGAGGAGCTACCTAAATTTCGAATTGTCCGCTGCTTAGGTTGATCTGTGTGTTTAGGATGTTGTATAAACTGCATGTTTTGTTTCCTTCTACATCCTCAACCTTAACCTCTTGTTAGTCAATTCACTCTCGCTTTTCGGGGCAGGATACCACGACTGTTGGCTCAGACGTGTCATAGACCGACTCTTGTTCTGGTCTGGTACTCAACCACAGGTCAGATATGACGTCATCAGACAAGGTCCCGTGTACCTCTTGCGAAACATAAATTGGTGAAGCACATCGTGTCGGGATATCACTACTTGGATATTAGGTCTAGGATACCCCCGTCCGGTCCTGGATAGTCATGTGGGGAAAATAAAAGTAGTACTATCAGTTAAGGTGTACTGTCTATAGTTCTTTGTAAAGCCAGAGCTAATATTAAGGGATGTTTGTTAAGGAAAATCTCCACAACTGATTATTTCTTGAGGGAAATCTGTGTTTGTGTACACAGCAAAAGAGCGTTGAAAAATCTTTTAATACCATATTTGACCGGTTTCAAACTTCTCCTCTGGAATGAAACGAAGGGTTTCCCGAGAAAACATAGTTTACGGGAACTGAAGTAACATGAGTTGAGTTGTAGGTATACCTTATAATATTTTATTTGAAAGCCTATAATTGTAACTATAAACTGTAGCATATTTAACTGATAAAAATATAATACTGTGTTTTCAAAAAATATACTTTTTCAAACCTATTATTTATTTCATAAAACCTTTTTAAAGCACTTCTAAGAGCGTCTGAAAAATGCATGTATAGTTTGTAGATGGTCTTATAAGGTTTTTAAATAAGCGCATTCAAGGCACTACCAACAACAAAACTTGATTTATTGTTCTCAGTGTAGCAAACATCGAAAAAAAAAAATAATTTCGGTAAACAGTCTTTAAAGTAATACTCAAAGTGTAAGATACATGTAGCACTTATGCAATTTGCAATGAAAAATCTGAATAACGTGTTTAATTACTGTATATACTATTATATCAAAAGATTTTTTAAAAACTATTAAACAAATTTAGGCAAAAATATTTAAAATTGTTTAGTTTTTTCAATTTTTGTAGTGGAGTTTTCCCGGTACGGATAACGGTAGGATATTTAAGCAGGTAATACTTATACAAATGTATATTCATCGTATTTATTATTATCATCAATGAAGTTTGACCATTTTGGTAACCCAACCAGTATCAATGTATCATTAGGATGTTACGTCTTGTGTACTTTATATATAATCAATTAATCATAGATATACTAGTGTTTCTATGAAGATGACGACTCAGGTCAAAGATCCATTTTCTGGGTAAAGTACTTTGGGTTGCGATATGACATTTTGGGACGACTTCTAGAAAGAATTCTGCACTGTAATCTTTCAGTTATTTACTTTTTTATACAGCCTTATTCACTATTTTTATTTTTGAAGTCACAAAAAAGTGACAGACATATTGGTAGTATAATTACAATAATCACGAAGTGTACTAGTAGTAAGGTTATAAATAATTTATTTCTCGCGAAAAACGAAACTACGGGCCTCTACTACAATCAAAATGATAAAAAATGTATATAAGTTAATAACGATGTATGAATTCGGTTTTTATTTAACATACCATAATAAGTGCCTTGAATGAAATAATTATTATTCTTAACGTATTTTCATCATCCAACATCCATATCCGTTCAATGTGTGTACCTCACATCTTGGAACTTTGAAACACATAAGACAATCAATTATTGCAAAAAATATACAAATGTAAAATTTGATATATAAAATACACAAATGGGCTATAAGGCGGCAAAGGTCAGAGCTATGTGCTGGATTACTGGATTACTGAACTTAAAATTTGTAAATATCTCTTTCTTTCAAATTCTAGTTTTGGGGGAAACCTTGTAGGGAGAATCTTATAATAATAATCATTATCATTAAAAAATTACAACCATGACAATTAATTGTAAATAGTGACGAATATAAAGCTACAATCAGGTTTTCAAGCATGCTTGTGGAAAAAGTTGTAAGAACAGAACCGTTTCCTGTAAAATAAAATGAAGATGATGTGCGGAATTTACCAAAATTAATCTAAAAATATCAGAGAGGTCTTTTGTGGGTAACGGTCCTTAGAATAATCTCTAGTATTTTCTATTTAGTTTATGTTACTGTTTTTCCATAATTTATGTTAAGCATTGAGCTTATTTAGAGGTTTGATTTACAAATTTAGTACTGTCTGACCAGTTTCAAGAAGGAAACTGTAAATATGGCGACTGAAAATCTCATAATGACAGTGGAATTATTCCACCACCTTATTTTAGAGATTATCATCTTTAGAGTAATGACTCCAAAGGATATTTAGCGCTCAATTATATCTATGTTTATTTACCTTGGTAGGCATCCTAGCATTGGCCGGCGGGATTTTGCTGTTTAGTGTTGAGAGTTTATCTATCAACAACAATACAGAAATACACAACACGGCTAAGTAAAGCAACTAAATTAAGAAAACTGTTTCGATCCTTTTGCGGGAATTATAATGTGGTCTACAATTTCAAAAAAATTGATTTAGCATATTTATATAAATTTTTATACAAACAACTAGCGGGCCCGGCGCGCTTTTGCTGCGCATTTCAATAATTTTTTTTTGCAAAAGTTGCCCGCGGCTTCGCAATTTTCCCGTTGAAAACAGTACACTATATTCACTTATTCTTTTTCTATCACATTCTAAACATTGCTGAGATAATTGATAGTCGTTCCATCGTGAGCCTCTTGGGCGTATTATGAAGGTATGTACCATATTCCTGCCTCTATCTAGCTGTTACCCACGGCTTCGCACGCAAATCTTAAGAACCGAAGTCCTTATATTACTTAGTAAATTTTTTTTTTTTACTATAATAAATTTTAGATTAAATTAGGTTATATCTCCGATGCCACGATTGAGCTTGCTTTGTTGTCTCGATCGAGAGAATATGTACACACGGAGTTTTTGAGAACCATACTTCTGTCAAAAAAAACAACTAAGGTTGATTTTATAACATTCTTTATATTTGTAGCCAACGTAAGATAGTAATTATGATATCTGCATTACTCTTCTGATCAAGCATGAGCATGGTTTATATTAAATAAATATTGCAGTTAAAGGTGAATTTTTACGTCAAATTTGAATTGTATTATCCTGGATAGTAAAGTCTATGTTTAACAGTGATTGCAAAAACAGTTTAAACAAAATTTGTCGTTTCTCTTAAGCTTACTCTATGCTTTAAAACTATAAGTGTAATATATGTTTACAAAGAACAGCTGATTAAAAATTTGAAAAGACGTTAACATATGTTTGCTGCAATGCATTTCTTATGGGTATTTCTGTAACCAGTGGGGCGGAATCCTGAATCGGGAAAGGGATGGGCATAGCTTATAAACCTTCTCCGTGGAAAAATACATATACGTACAAATTTTTTCATCATGATCGGTCCAATAGTTTCACGATTCCATAAAGGACAAACATACAAACATTCATTTTTATATATATAGATTTATACATCCAATTTATACATGAGGTAGTCTACTTCGTTTTATTTGACAGTTCCAAACCACCTGATTACTGATGTATGAGGTACGTTACTGATGTATGGGGTACGTTACTGATGTATGAGGTACGTTACTAATGTATGAGGTACATTACTGATGTACGAGATACATTACTGATGTATGGGGTACGTTACTGATGTATGAGGTACGTTACTGATGTATGAGGTACGTTACTGATGTATGAGATACGTTACTGATGTATGAGGTACGTTACTGATGTATGAGATACGTTACTGATGTATGAGGTAACGTTACTGATGTATGAGGTACGTTACTGATGTATGAGATACGTTACTGATGTATGAGATACGTCCTGATGTATGAGGTACGTTACTGATGTATGAGATACGTCCTGATGTATGAGGTACGTTACTGATGTATGAGGTACGTTACTGATGTATGAGATACGTCCTGATGTATGAGGTACGTTACTGATGTATGAGGTACGTTACTGATGTATGAGGTACGTTACTGATGTATGAGGTACGTTACTGATGTATGAGGTACGTTACTGATGTATGAGATACGTCCTGATGTATGAGGTACGTTACTGATGTATGAGGTACATTACTGATGTACGAGATACATTACTGATGTACGAGATACATTACTGATGTACGGGGTATGGTCTGATGTATGAACGTTATCATATTTAGGACGACAATCGTTTTTGACTCTGGTAGATCAGTCACTGTAGGGTCGCGGAGTCTATTATTATTTATAATTTATACAATACACATTTATAGTTATTTTTTATGAAAATTCAATGTTACTTAAAATTTTTTATACATTATATAATGTAAATGCCAGACTGACATTGACTTAATCTGAATATTATTCTACACTTACAAAACTTATTATTAAAACGCTAACTGAACAAAATATTAGTCACTTACATAGTAAATAATATACAAAATTGAGGAAATCCTCAAGGCGTTTCCTGTGTGCCAATTTTATTTATATAACCATTGATTTGATGACCAAACAGAACATATATTACAAAACTAAAATTTGATGAGAAAAACAAAACTTACATAAAATAAAAACATCTGGATTTAACATGACTAGTAAGGCTATAAGGAATTAAAAAGCTGAATTTAGAATTTGTAAAATAAAATGAGTGTTTTAGATATCAGTAAGGAACAAGATCGCGCCGAGAACATAATCCTTATACATTTATAAGTAATTACATCCTGTGAAGTTAATTACTTTTAAAACATAAATACTACAACTATAATTAGTAGTACTGTTAATAAATTATTACGTTTTAACTAAGAAAAGTTCTATTTTGTAGATACGTGGGGTACATAAATACTACCATACTTAATAAATTAAAACAATGTTTGGTTGTGTAAGGTATAAAATTTAAAATTGAGCTCTTTACTGATTTTGAAAGATAGTTAAATTTCCTGTTTATCTTAAAAATAAAAATGTAAATGATATTAAAATAAAGTTATCAAAATAAAAGAATCACAAAAAGCAAACTGAAATTAAATTAAAAATAATGTTTTTAAATCGTTAAAAATTTTATACCTTATTAAATCCAAACAGGCCCTTGTCCTTGGTGCTGTCGTGTCCTCAGGGACAAAATTAAATCATAATAAATTTAATAAACTAAATCTTATCTATTCTTTTACAAAGAAAGCTATGGACTAAATCTTTAAAAACAAAAGTTTTGTGTACATTAAGAAACATTTCTATGACAAAAATAATAAACAATAAATTTAATAAACTAATTTTAAAAGTCTTGATTGTAAAGGTGTAACATTTAGAAATTTACTTCTGTACTGATTTTAAAGATGATTAGACTACCTGTTTATCTTAAACAATTAAGTATAAATGATATAAAAATAAAGTTATAAAAATAAAACAATTTAAGTTTGATGTTAAAAAACAAATTGAATTTAAATTTAAATGTTACATTGAAATCGTTAAAAATTTTATGCCTTACAAATCCAGACAGGCCCTGGCGTCCTCGGTGCTGTCGAGACTCTCAGGATTGTCCTGGATCGACCTGCCGAGGACGTACATTACCAGGTCCGTCAGTGCCCGGCGGAACGGCAACCCACGGCGGTGAGGGAATCCGACTGACGAGTCTATGTGAGAGGTGGTTCACAGGAAGAGTGGACCATATTGAAGGCTCTGAGGTCGTTCTCAAGACCGTGGCCTATGAGGATGGTGTCTTCCTTTATGAACTCGGTCAGGTCACTATGTACTTCCCTCAACGTCTTGAAGTTGCCGCGGTAGTCTTCGTCCTTGACACCGGAGAACCTGGTGTTGTAATCTACGATTTCGGCTTCAGGTCGAACCAGGGACTCGTACTTTAGGGAGCCGCCCTGAGTGATCACGGTGACCTTCAAGAGCTCTAGGCCCCTGACTGTAAAGCCCATCTCACAGTCAAGGACGTAGACGACTGTTTTCAGATAATCCTATGGAAAGGGATTCTCCAGGTGAAAAGTCATGGTGAAACCCCCAGAGAACAGTTCTTTCCGGTAGAGATTTCACTCCTCACAGTACGCCTGCAGGTTGTACATCCCTGGAAGGAAGAGATAACTTTGTAACAAAAAAAAAAAAAAGGATGGGTTAGGGTAGATACGGCCCTAGTGATAGACACACTGCTCATCGCTTAAGTACTCTCCATTGTTGGTACTGTAACAAAATAGAAGAATTGGTAGGATAAGTTAGGACTGCATCAGGGGCTGGGACAAAGTCTGTTCCCGACGAAACTTTAGGAACCCAAAATATATATATGCGGGTAACATGACTATAACATTACATTCACATTAAGAAACACAAGGTACAGGATATAGCTGAATTACAAGATTTTTATGTGATGGTTAAACTGTAGCTAACAACACCCATTGATCTATGTTGGAAAAATACAATTATTGAATCATTTGTTTGAATTTATATTTGTGATTGTATTATATTAAACACAAAAAGGTACAAAAATTAATTTGGGGGGTTCCACAGTGACGCGCAACATGGGGGGGGGGGGCTGCGGTGCAAGTAGCAGCAGTGTATGAATTGTTTACCTGAACAGGATAGTAATTTATAACTAAGGAATAGTTACGATAAAACTATGAGATGATTCACATTAAACAGTTTGTGTCAATCAAGGTGCTATGTCATAAATAATAACACATTTTTTTAAGTTTGCTACCAAATACCCTCGGGTTTTAGTCTACGATTTCGGCTTCAGGTCGAACCAGGGACTCCTACTTTAGCGAGCCGTTCTGAGTGATCACGGTGACCTTCACGAGCTCTAGACATCTGACTGTAAAGCGTAGACATCTGGACGGTCCTCTGGAGAGGGATATTCTGACGGAACCCTCCAGAGGACCGTTCATACCGGTGGGACTCCATACATGGCGTCTGCAGGTCGAACATCCCTAGGAAGACGGGATACCTTTGCAGCAAAGGTAAAAGGAATGGCAGGAAGTTTTAGGGTAGATACGGCCGTAGTGATAGAAACTCTGTTCGTTGCTGAGGTATTTTCCACTGTCGGTATTTCAACAAAATAAAAGAATTGGTTGGGTAAGTTAGGTTACAATTTCTAGAAATACTTTTAGAAGCAACCCCATTTGTGCTCCATGGTCCTTATCATTTTACAAGTTTTGGAGTTATGAGTATCAGTCATAAAGATTGTTGCGAGGGAAGCTGCTGACGAAACTTTCAAGAAATCTGTTAGTATACCGGTGGACTCCATACATGGCGTCTGCAGGTCGAACATCCCTAGGAAGACGGGATACCTTTGCAGCAAAGGTAAAAGGAATGGCAGGAAGTTTTAGGGGTAGATACGGCCGTAGTGATAGAAACTCTGTTCGTTGCTGAGGTATTTTCCACTGTCGGTATTTCAACAAAATAAAAGAATTGGTTGGGTAAGTTAGGTTACAATTTCTAGAAATACTTTTAGAAACAACCCCATTTGTGCTCCATGGTCCTTATCATTTTACAAGTTTTGGAGTTATGAGTATCAGTCATAAAGATTGTTGCGAGGGAAGCTGCTGACGAAACTTTCAAGAAATCTGTTAGTATACCGGTGGACTCCATACATGGCGTCTGCAGGTCGAACATCCCTAGGAAGACGGGATACCTTTGCAGCAAAGGTAAAAGGAATGGCAGGAAGTTTTAGGGTAGATACGGCCGTAGTGATAGAAACTCTGTTCGTTGCTGAGGTATTTTCCACTGTCGGTATTTCAACAAAATAAAAGAATTGGTTGGGTAAGTTAGGTTACAATTTCTAGAAATACTTTTAGAAGCAACCCCATTTGTGCTCCATGGTCCTTATCATCTTACAAGTTTTGGAGTTATGAGTATCAGTCATAAAGATTGTTGCGAGGGAAGCTGCTGACGAAACTTTCAAGAAATCTGTTAGTATTTATTCCAGATATGTCTTTTGAAATGTTACATGTGTATTAATACATTTTAAATAACTCATTATCCAATTTTTATACATTTCAATTTTTGAAAATTTTTAAATTGATCATTGTGTCACCGGTGTTCACACAGGACGAGAGAACCATCCTCTAGGCATGGAGGTAGGTAATAAAAAACCACAAGGTACAGAATATAGCTGGTTATATGATTTTTATATAATGGTTTTAACTAAGGCTAACAGCACCTATTGTAAAACACTAACCAGTTTGTGTCTACCAAGATGCTATGCCATTAATAATATACAAAATTATTGTTTAAATTTGCTATTATATATTTATGATTTGTACCGCCCTTCAAATTTGAATGAATATACGCAATTGAAAAATTATTTAAAACAGAACGAAATTATAGACTTAGGAATGTTCTCTAACACTCGTCTGTTGCAGTGAAACATTATTCTCCCAACAATAATAATTGAATTTAGAGATGGTCTGAATCTAATTTTGGGTTAACCACTTTCGCTGATGAACTGTTACGAACTGTTATATCAATGTGGTTTTAATTATAGAATATTAACTTTACTTGCAAGATGCCGATTTAAATTTAAATAAGTTTATCTGATTATATGTAAGTATTTTAAAAGCACAATTTTCTTACCGTGGTAGACGACCTGTGGATATCCCATGGGATATACCCCAGCATATCCAGTTGCCATAATAGTAGGCACGTAGTGTCGCTGCTTGCAGCCCATGTAACGTGGATTTGACGGTTTAAAAATAACAATTATTGAGAAAAAATAAATCATACTCTCTATTAAAGCACGTTATACGTTCTGTCAAATACTGTTAAAATTCTGTGTATGGATCAGATGTCCTTAGCACTCGGACGTCGACTAGTCCAGTGGAAACCTACCTGGGGCCACTGTTCTCCCTGTGGTCCAGTTTGGTGGTTGCTACTACTGCGTAAATTTTGAAGCAGGCCCGAACCCCTTCACTTTCCCGAACTTCTTCCCTTGAGGATTCCACCCGTCCTGGTTCCAGTACCCATGCCCCGATATCAGCAGCTTGTCTCACTTAGAGGTAACTGGGGGCGCGTGACTGTCCTCTAACCCTTCGTCTCACTTGGAGGTAACTGGGGGCCCGTGACTGTCCTCTATCCCTTCGTCTCACTTGGAGGTAACTGGGGGCCCGTGACTGTCCTCTAACCCTTCGTCTCACTTGCAGGTAACTGGGGGCGCGTGACTGTCCTCTATCCCTTCGTCTCACTTGGAAGTAACTGGGGGCCTGTGACTGTCCTCTAACCCTTCGCCTCACTTGCAGGTAACTGGGGGCGCGTGACTGTCCTCTATCCCTTCGTCTCACTTGGAGGTAACTGGGGGCGCGTGACTGTCCTCTAACCCTTCGTCTCACTTGCAGGTAACTGGGGGCCCGTGACTGTCCTCTATCCCTTCGTCTCACTTGGAGGTAACTGGGGGCCCGTGACTGTCCTCTAACCCTTCGCCTCACTTGCAGGTAACTGGGGGCGCGTGACTGTCCTCTATCACTTCGTCTCACTTGGAAGTAACTGGAGGCCTGTGACTGTCCTCTAACCCTTCGTCTCACTTGCAGGTAACTGGGGACGCGTGACTGTCCTCTAACCCTTCGTCTCACTTGCAGGTAACTGGGGGCCCGTGACTGTCCTCTATCCCTTCGTCTCACTTGCAGGTAACTGGGGGCCCGTGACTGTCCTCTAACCCTTCGTCTCACTTGGAGGTAACTGGGGGCGCGTGTGTGTCCTCTATCCCCTCGTCTCCCTTGAAGGAAAGGGCGTTGTGACATGCCTAAGCCAGGAATCACGTTGACACTCCAAGATCTAACTGCGAAGTGGATCGCCGGGGAGATGACAAATTTGGTATCGGCGTCCTGGGACGTTCTGACGTTGGAGTAGGAGGGAGAACTGCCTGGTTCAGGAATCACATCAGGAACCACCATAACTTCACTAACTCTAAAAATACACTTAATAAAACACTAGGCTACACACAACTGTGTACTACGCCTCTGCACTCCTCGACCAGCAACCTACGAATGAGCTCCTCATGCAGATTTCGTTGTCAACTGACTATGATAGGTGCGGCGAATACTTTCTACCTACTCTTCTACTTTTTCCCTATAATCCCGACAAATAAGGGGTTGATACAAACGCAAATTTATCACTTCGCTTTTCTAAATCAGGAATGATTATTGTGGTTCGTTTGCACTTATTTATTACTAATTGAGGGTATCCATTGCGTCTAAGATTTGATTCAACTTCCTTAAATTCTTTTTTAATCTGTTTTTATCTGAGCTTAAGCTCTTTGCTCTATCAAATACCGAGTAGGTCACTCTTTCTTTGACTGATTTTTTAATTTTTTATGGTTCGATTGATAATATAATTATTTCCTGTTTGTGTTTTCTTTCGAAAACAGAAGTCTTAAGGATATCCCTATCTCTTAATACACACACACATCCAAAAAGGAAGCTAATTTTGGACTTCCACTTCCATTGTGAGGTGGATGGAAGGGGAAATACTATTAATGTGATTCAAAACCCCATTCAATTCAGTGTCTCCATTTAACAGTTTACAATATTACGTAAAGCCTGATAGTTGCGTTATGACTAAACTTTATCTTTTGTACAATTGATGTGTTTCATAAATTACTGATAGTCTAACCTTTTGTGATCAATTGGTTGAAATTGTGCTCATGTCAGAACTAAAAGGGGGTTTCTTACCCAGAATGGATCATGGCCTGAAAGTATTCCCTTTGGTCAAAGTAGATATAAGTTTCCCTTCTAATCTAGTCACTTTCATATCACACCTTTCCACAGCTTAGTAAAGGTGTAAATCTTTTACTTGGTAGGCGCCCTGCTGATATACCGTGGGATATACCCCGGTATCACATGTTGCAAAAACTAAGGCGTATTGTACTGTAAACTAAGGCCGGCAACCCCTCTGCATCGTGACCTTACAATCTAAAAATAATAATTAGTGTTCCCTGAGGTCGAATGGAAACCTTTCCGGAGCCCCTGATTGTTCTCTTAGGTTCACTGGAAACCTCTACACGGTCACTGTGTTTCCTGAGGTCCAGTGGAAACCTTAACACGGCCACGGAGTGTCCCCTATGGTCCATTTTTTTTGGCTCCATCTACTGCGTAAATTTGGATGCTGGCCCAAACCCCTTACCTTTTCCGAACTTCTTCCCCTTGGGGATTCCAATCTTTCTGGTTCAAGTACCCATTCTCCCGACATCGCCTACTCGTCTGACTTAGAGGTAACTGGGGGCCCATGTGTTTCCTCTATCCCCTCGTCTGATTTAGATGTAACTGGGGGCCCGAGTGTGTTCTCGGGCCCCCAGTTATTTAGATGTTCAAGTAATTTAGATTTTTCAATGTTTTCTTATTTATAATTATAAATATGTTCTTTTAGCCTAATTTCCACAAAAACTACCTTGTCACTCGAGCCATCAGTTCTGCTCCTTTCCATGAGAATGATATGTAATACGATAATTTAAAAAATAATTATTGTATTATATATAATTTGCTCATGAGATACATGTAATATTTTTATCTTTTAAAAATATTTTGGTCAAAATCATGGCCAAGTTACAGGATTTGGTTGATTATTAGATTAATTTTAATGGTTAACAGAGGCTAAGAATACTCATTGTTTCTTTAAATGTTGTAAAATTAATTATTTAACCGTTAGTTATAAATTGTTATTGATAGTTATTGAAAAGTTCTCTACTTAATTAGTAACTAAATCATAGGGATCACATGAACTAACCTATATTAATGTGGGGGCTCCATATTGGCGTGGTGGTTCAGGGGGCCGGAAGGGAAGGGGTTGTTGTCCTGAAAAGATGAGTAAATTATAACTAAGGAATAGTTACAATGAATTATAAGATGGTTAATCTGTGACAGTTTTTGGCAAAAATATGATTTAGCGTCATCAATAATATTCTAAATAATTTTTAAAATTTCCCCTTACGTATTTATGATGAATGCATGTTTTACCACTTTTCAAATTTCAAGCAGTCACTACCTGAAATTTGTAAGATAATTGAAATTTATTAAAAATTGGCTGCAGGTACAGACTTTAGAAATGGCCAATAATAACGTTAAAAAGAACAATAATTAAAAATATTAAAAAGGTTATAAATTGCTCGTGCGATACTTAGAATATTTTAATCTTTTAACAAAGTTTTGAGCAAATATCATAACGAATAAAAAAGGACACAAATAAGCTAACCAGACCGAAGTGTCCTCGTCAGATCGTGGACGGGTAAGGGACCTCTCGGGAGGATTGGTTGCGTTCTGCGGAGAATAGCTAGTAGGGTGGTTAGGTGACTTTGGGGGCGGAAGAGGTCTGATGGGAAATGACCGCGACTGTGGCTGGGACAAAGTCTGTTCCCGGCGGAACTTTAGGACCCCATTGTACATTTGTGGGTAACATGACTATAACATTACATTCACATTAAGAAACACAAGGTACAGTAGCTGATTATGAGATTTTTATCTAATGGTTTAACTAGGGCTAACAGCACCCTTTGTTAAATGTTGGCAAGATACAATTCTTGAACCATTTGAATCTACACTTCTGAATCTAATTATGCAAAATTTGACATCGTTTTCGCTGATAAACTTTAAAATATGTTAAATCAATGTTGTATTTATTATAGAATATCAATTTTACTTGCTCGAGAATGATTTAAATTTAAATAACTTTATCTTATAATATGTAAGTATTTAAAAAAAAAAAAAAAACAATTTTCTTACCGTAGTAGGCGAACTGGGAATATCCCATAGGATATACCCCAGCACTTCCAGGTACCATAATAGTAGGCACGTAGTGTCGCTGCTTGCAGCCCATGTAACGGGGATTTGGCAATTTAGAAATAACAAGTATTGAGAATAAGAAAGCATACTTTCCATATAATAAATACGTATTTAAAGAGCATAAATTTCTAACCGTGGTAGGCGAACTGGAAATGTCCCAAGATATAACCCAGGAGTTTCAAGTCCCATATTGATATTTAAATTTAAAATGTTATATTGGAATCGTTAAAAATGTTATGCCTTATCCAATCCAGACAGGCCATGGCGTCCTCGGTGCTCTTGTGACCCTCAGGATTGTCTTGGATCGATGAGGGAAGACGACCCCCGTGTCTACATAAGTAGAGTAGACCATCCTGAAGGCTCTGAGGTCTTTTTCAAGACCGTGGCCTATGAGGATGGTGTCTTCCTTTATGAACTCGGTCATATCACTCTGTACTTCTCTCAACGTCCTCAAGTTGCCGCAGTATTCTTCTTCCTTGACACCGGAGAACCTCGTGTTGTAATCTACGATTTCGGCTTTAGGTCGAACTAGGGACTCGTACTTTACCGAGCCGTCCTGAGTGATCACGGTGACCTTTAAGAGCTCTAGGCCCCTGACTGTAAAGCCCATCTCACAGTCAAGGGCGTAGACGTCTGGACGGTCCTCTGGAGTGGAATTCTGCCGGGGGAGGGTCCTGACGAAACCCTCCAGAGGACCGTTCATACCGGTGGAGATCCCACTCCACACATGACGCCTGCAGGTCGAACATCCCTGGGAAGACGGGATACCTTTGCATCAAAGGTAAAAGGATGTGCAGGATGGGTTGGGGTAGAGACGGCCCCAGTGATAGGAACATTGTTCGCTGCTTAGGTACTCCCCATTGTCGGTGACAAGGAAGTACTACTTTACAGGGTTTCAATTTAGAAATGTTGTGAGTAGACTATTTATTCCAGATTTTTCTTTTGAAATGGTACGTGTGTATTAATAAATTTTAATTACAGTCGCTTACCTATTCCAGATGATATATTTGGGTTCCTATAGAACGTTAGGGAAACACCTGAAAAACTTAGAACGGATTTTGAGATATTGTTATAAGCGCTCATCTGGAGGAAACAACGTTCATTGATTTGGTCATTGTTTTTTTTATTTCGGTATCAGGACTTGCGCTCTGTTCTGAGCAATTCTGTGACCAGATTGATCTTCCACAGCTTTACGCTCTTATTTGGAAGCCCATCTCATAGCCATCAATGTCGAGTCTGGACGATCCTCTGGTTCCCGAAGAATCCCTCCAGAAAACCTTTCGTACCGGTGGTTTTCTACTGTACACACGTCACCGGGTTGTACATCTGTAGGAAGCCGGGATACTTACTTATGAAAGATGATAGGATAGGTGGTACTGGTTAGGATAGGGCTCTTATATTGGTACCTGTAGACTCAACATCCTTAGGGATATAAGTGGAATTGAGAAGTAGATTAGTGGGAATAGTCCTCAATGGAACCGATTACTGCGAATCTGGTAATGGATGGAGCAAAAAAAGTAAAAACATTACTTTATTTTTTACAAAGCACCCATTACATTAATGAGACAAATAATAAATTAGTCATATATTTTGTAATTTTCATTTTTAAAGAATGAGAAATGACATTTGTTGAACTGTAATAGGATGAAAATATCAGAAGAATGTGAAAAATTTTGGATCGATCTCTTTTTTAGTAACACTGGTATATTGTATTATGCCCTAATTCGAAGCTTTTCAGCTGTTCGTTGTTCCTTACAAACATGCGTGACCAGGTAGAAAGCAGCCTAAGAAGTTCACTTGGCTTGAGGAGGTACCTCTTGAGGCAGTTGTGCAGCTCACAACTGCTCCCTCTTCGCACCGAGGTACCAAGGCTTTCGCCGTCTACTCGTACGGGCCCCTCCTCGTCACTGGAGCTTTCGGTGCTGCGCCATCTATCGATTAAACAACAAACAATTAGAATTACTTTCTTTATTTTAGATTGCTATTAATCTTTGATGCTTTTGTCACATATACTATTTAAAACCCAAAAGACTGGGTACTGAAAACCAAATAAATAAATCTTAAGGTAGTAGTAGTAGCAGTGTTATTTTCAAATAAGCAGTTTAATTTTTTATTATGATGATATTTTCCAAATAAACAATTTAAAATATTAATCTGCTATTTTGTTTTGTTTTAAAATTATTAACTATGTTCCAATTTCAAAAAGCTATGAGCAGTTTAAATTTATAAACAACAAATGTATAATAATAGATTTGCTCATTTTAAATAACAATAAAAAATATTTTTCAATCATTTTGCATTAAAAACACCAAATAAATCGAAGGTAGTGCAATTTAGTTATAAAAATGGCATTTTTAATTATTGTATATTAGGTACAAGAACTAAATCTTTTAAAAATATTTTGAGCAAAGTCATGACGAATTAAATAAAATGGACAGAAATAAACTAACCAGACCGAAGTGTCCTGGACTCTCCGAGGACGGCGTGAAGGGGACCTCCTGGGACGGCGGGCTGAGTTCTGCCGGGATCGGCCAGTAGGGGAGTTAAAGGACTGGGGGCAGAGGTGTTCTAGGAACGCCTAGGAGAGGGGTCATGGGACTGGGAGGCATTGGTCTGATGGGACCTGTTAGGTGGGAGATGACTAGGACGGGACCCTGGATAAAACCATTTCCCGGCGATACAGTAGGAACCCCATAATATATATGGGGTTGTCCTGAAAATAACAATAAATTCACATTAAGAAACACAAGGTAATAGCTGATTATTAGATTCGTTGTAATGGTTGACAACTTATTGTTTCTTTAAATGTTGCAAAATTGTAATTATTGAACCGGTTTTTTAAAAATGGACAGAAATAAACTAACCAGACCGAAGTGTCCTGGACTCTCCGAGGACGGCATGCAGGGGACCTCCTGGGACGGCGGGCTGGGCTCTGCCGGGAACGGCAAGTAGGGATGGTTAGGGGACTGGGAGGACAGAGGTGTGCTAGGAATAGCCAGGAGGGGGTTTAGGGGACTGGAGCGCAGAGGTCTGGTTGGACCTGTTAGGTGGGGGAGGACTGGGACGGGATCCTGAATAAAGCCTGTTCCCGGCGAAACGTTGTCTTCAGAGTGAGGTTTCTCACCTCAGATCTTTATTGCTACGGTTTCTCCGAATAAGGCCGTTCCAAGAAGGCAAGCTGCGAGTTGGTCAGTTGCAGAAACGGAGTGACTAGTAGTCGATAGGTTTTTAAGCGTAGTCCTGACTAAAGCTAGAATCTTGTATTTAACTCGTATGGTGGGTAAAAATTGAATATGCATAGAGACAAAAGCTCTTAAGGTTCACTAGGTTTGAGGAGGTGTTTTGAAGCAATGTTGCAGATCGTACCTAGTACCTTCTCTTACCAACACAAAAATTGATTCCACTGTTGATAGTACTGGTCCACTCCTTGTCATTGGAGCTCGAGTCTCTGTGCCATAGTTTGACCCAGAACCAAACGTTTATATTCGTTTTGAGTAGAACTAAACAAACGTAGGAACTTACACAGCTCAAGAAGATCGCTTGGCTTGACGAGGTACGTCTTGAGGCAGTTGTGCAGCTCACAACTGTAAAGACGTAGGGGACTAGGGGATAGAGTTTTGATGTGAAATGTTTTAAGGAAAATAACTGGGACTGGGGACTGGGACAAAGTCTGTTTTCCGGCGAAACTTTAGAAACCCCATAGTATATAATGCGGGTAACATGACTATAACATTACATTCACATTAAGCAACACAAGGTACAGGATATAGCTCATAATGAGATTTTTATCTAATGGTTTATCTAGGGCCAACAGGACCCATTGTTAACTGTTGGCAAAATACAATTCTTCAACCATTTGTTGGTAATTGTTATTTGTGATAAAATTATATGACACACATGAATTAAAAAAAATTAATATGGGGGGCTCCAAAGTGACGCGCGTACATAGGGGGGGGGTGTAAGTAGTTGGTAGGGTAGGAATTGATGATCTGAAGAGGATAGTAATTAATAACAAAGGAATAGTTATAATAAATTATGACATGTTTTACATTAAACAGTTTGTGTGAAACATGGTGTTATGTCATAAATAATAAACAAAATACTTGTTTGTATTTTTTACCATAACATTTATGATTTTTACCGCCTTAAAAATTTGAGTGAATATACGCAATTTAATATTAAATTTTAAACTGGATGCAATTATATAATTAGGAATGTTCTCTCACATTTAAATCTGTTGTAGTATGAACAGTATTCCCTAACCAATCGTAATTGAATTTAGAGATGGTCTGGAACACTTCTCAATCTAATTATGGGAAAAAACGACAACGCTTTCAATGATGGACCTTTGAGACTGTTACATCAAAATGGTATTAATTATAGAATATTGATATTACCTGCACGATAATGATATAAATTCAACTAAGTTTATCCGATAATATGTAATTAATTTAGTAGCATAATTTTCTTACCGTGGTAGACGAACTGGGAATACCCCATGGTATATACCCCAGCACTTCCAGGTGCTACAATGGTAGGCACGTAGTGCCGCTGCTTGCAGCCCATGTAACGGGGACTTGACGATATAAAAAGTATTGAGAATAAGAAAGAATACTCACCATATAATAAAATACTTATTTAAAGAGGATAATTTCGTGAGATTGGTAGAACCTCGTGTTGTAGTGTACGATTTCGGCTTCAGGTCGAACCAGAGACTCGTACTTCACATAGCCGTCCTGAGTGATCACGGTGACCTTCAAGAGCTCTAGGTCCCTGACTGTAAAGCCCATCCACAGTCAAGGGCGTAGACGTCTGGACGGTCCCTCTGGAGAGGGATTCTTTCCCGGGGGAGGGTCCTGACGAAACCCTTCAGAGGATCGTTCATTCCGGTGGAGATTCCCACTCCACACATAGCGCCTGCAGGTCATACCTCCCTGGGAGGAAGGGAGACCTTTGCAAGAAAGGGAAAAGGATGGGCAGGAGGGGTTAGGGGTAGAAAACGGGCCCAGTGATAGAAAACACTGTTTGCTGCTGAAGTAATCTCTGTTTTCGGTACCTCAACAAATAAAATAATTGATAGGATCAGTTATAAAATAACAAGTTGGTAGGATAAAAATAACAAGTATTGAGGATAAGAAAGCATACTCTCCGTATAACAAATACGTATTTTTAGATCATAATTTTATTAGATTGGCAAATGCTTTGAGGATACGCTTTGGGATAACCCCAGCACTTACCACAACTACCGGCGCCCAGTGCTCTATTTGTTGCAAAAGCATTAAATGGTTATCCAAAAATAACAAATAAATATATAACAAAATATATACTATAATATCAATATTTTATGCTATGATTCTATGGGCATGTGTTGTAGCCCAAGCCTCTCCATTAGCTGATTCTTAAATGGATCAAATTTAAAAACACAAGCCATCACTCGTTACTTTGCTAACACAACTATGGCTTCGCAAACCTTCTCCTTTAATATAGGACGGGCATTATAAAGGTCGTTTTTATAACAATAATAGAAGTATATTTAATAAATAATATTAAGTATAATTTTGTAACCTTGGTAGGAACCCTGCTGATATACTGTGGGATCTACCCCGTATCAACCCGTTGCCACAACTACAGGCTTTTTGTGCTGGAAACCCGTCGTGACGTAGCTATCCAATAAATTTTAAAGCACCTTATCGGTTCTGTAAATTAGATATTGCTCATGAAGGACATATTATATTTTATTCCTTGACGTGTCCTAGTCTGTTCGTGACGATGGGTAGGGGAGCTTTTGGGTCGGCACGCTAACGTTCTGCCGGGAATGACCAGCAGGGGGGTTAGATTCCTGGGGGGGGGGGGGGTGAGGTCTGCTGGGAACTTTCGGAAGGGTTAGGGGAAAATACTGGGACAGGGTTTAGGACAAACTCATCTCATAGTAATATATGTGGGTAATATGACTATAGCATTACATTCACATTAAGAAACACAAGATACAGGATATAATTGGTTAGAATATTTGTATGTACTGGTTTAACTAGGGCAAAACAGCGCCCATTTTAAAATGTAGAAAAAATAAAATTATTGAACTATTTGTTGTTAATTAATATTTTGTTATAGTATTATGTGAAACACATGAAATAACCAAAATTGGTTATTGGGGGCTCCACAGAGACGCGTGGACATGGTGGTGGTGGGGGGTTGTAAGTAGCATCAATGTAAGTTACATCAATATGGTATTAATTTATTGATATTATTAATTTTATTTGCAAGAGATTATGATAAATTTAAGTTTTAAAGTTCATCCATTAATATATTACATTAGTATTTAAAAAGCATAATTTTGTAACCGTGGTAAGCAAAACTGAGAATACCCCTTGGTTTATACCCCAGCACTTCTAGGTGCCATAATTGTAGGAATGTAGGTCTGGTACCAGCAACCTATGTGACGCGGAATGTGGCAATCTAAAAATAACCGTATAGAGAATAAGAAAGCATAATTACCATATAATAAATACTCTTTTAAAAGAGCATAATTTTCTTACCATTGTAGGCGAACTAGGAATATTCCATGGGATACAACCCCAGCCCTTCCAGGTGCCATAATGGTAAGGCACTTAGTGTCGCTGCTTGCAGCCCATGTAACTGGGGTGTATTTGGCAATATAAAATAACAAGTATTGAGAATAAGAAAGCATAATTACCATATAATAAATATCTTTTAAAAGAGCATAATTTTCTTACCATGGTAGGCGAACTGGGAATATTCCATAGGATATACCCCAGTCCTTCCAGGTGCCATAATGGTATAAGTAACTGTAAATGGATAAAATTTAAGAAGACAAGCCATCACTCGTTACTCACTGACAAAACTGTGGCTTCGCAAACCTTCCCTTTAAGATAAGAGCGATATGGGCATTATAAAGGACCTTTTTTATAACACTAGTAGAAATATATGTATTACTTAATATTGTAAAGGTGTAATTTCTTTTACTTTGTAGGCGCCCTGCTGATATACCGTGGGATATACCCCGGTATCACATGTTGCAAAAACTACAGGCGTATTGCAATGTAAACTGGGGGCGGCAACCCCTCGTGACCTTACAATCTAAAAATAATTAGTGTCCCCTGAGGTCCAATGGAAACCTTTCATCTTAGAGGTAACTGGGGGCCCGTGTGTGTCCACTATCCCCTCGTTTGATTTATGAGGTAAATGGGGATCCGTGTGTGTCCACTATGCCCTCGTCTGATTTAGAGGTAACTGAGGGCCCGTGTGTGTCTTCTATCCCCTCGTCAGACTTAGACGTAACTGGGGCCCGTGTTTTCTCTATCCCCTTGTCTCACTTGGATGTAACTGGGGGCCCGTGTGTGTCCACTATCCCCTCGTTTGATTTAGAGGTAAAATGGGGATCCGTGTGTGTCCACTATGCCCTCGTCCTGATTTAGAGGTAACTGAGGGCCCGTGTGTGTCTTCTATCCCCTCGTCAGACTTAGACGTAACTGGGGCCCGTGTTTTCTCTATCCCCTTGTCTCACTTGGATGTAACTGGGGGCCCGTGTGTGTCCACTATCCCCCTCGTTTGATTTAGAGGTAAAATGGGGATCCGTGTGTGTCCACTATCCCCTCGTCTGATTTAGAGGTAACTGAGGGCCCGTGTGTGTCCCTCTATCCCCTCGTCAGACTTAGACGTAACTGGGGGCCCGTGTTTTCTCTATCCCCTTGTCTCACTTGGATGTAACTGGGGGCCCGTGTGTGTCCACTATCCCCTCGTCTGATTTAGAGGTAACTGGAGCCCGTGTGTGTCCTCTATCCCCTCGTCCGAATTAGAGGTAACTGGGGGCCCGTGTGGTCTCTATCCCCTTGTCTCACCTGGATGTAACTGGGGGCCCGTGAGTGTCCTCTATCCCCTCGTCTGTTTTAGAGGTAACTGGGGACCCGTGTGTGTCCTCTATCCCCTCGTCTGTTTTAGAGGTAACTGGGGGCCCGTGTGTGTCCTCTATCCCCTCGTCTGATTTAGAGGTAACTGGTGGCCTGAGTCTGTTACAGGAATGGTTGTTTATTTGATTAATTTTAATGGTTAACAGAGGATAAGAATACTCATTGTTTCTTTAAATGTTTGTAAAATTAATTATTGACCGTTAGTTAAAATTGTTATTTAGAGTTATTAAAAAAGTTCTGTAATTAATAATTTTTGATTAAATCATTGGGGAACACATGAACTAATTTTATATTAATGTGGGGGGCTCCATATTGACCGGCATAGAGTGGTGGTGCAGGCGGCCGGTAGGTCAGGGGTTTGTTGACATGAACAACTTAGTAAATCATAATTAAGGAATTAATCTGTGACAATTTGTGGCAAAAAGATGATTTAGCGTCATAAATAATATTCTTAATAATATTTTTTAATTTCCCCTTACGTATTTATGATGGATGCATGTTTTACCACTTTTCAAATTTCAAGCAGTCACTACCTGAACTTTAAGGTAATTGATTTTTTTTGTAATTGAACTGCACGTAAAACTTTACAAATGTCCAATAATAACATTATAAACAACAATAATACAAAATAGGTAGTCCATGTTCGTGGGGAAGTGGCAATGTAAAAATAACAAGAATTGAGAATAAGAAAGCAAACTCACCATATATGAATACGTATTTAAAGAGCATAAACTTCTAAACCGTGGTAAGCGAACTGGGAATATCCCATGTGATATACCCCAGGAGTTTCAGGTCCCATAATGGTATTTAATTTTAAAAATGTTATATTGAAATCGTTAAAAATGTTATGCCTTATCCAATCCAGACAGGCCTGGCGTGCTCGGTGCTGTTGTGGCCTTCAGGATTGTCCTAGATCGACCTGCCGAAGACGTACATTACCAGGTCTCTCAGTGCCCGGTGGAACGGCAACCCACGGCGATGAGGGAAGACGACCGCCGTGTCCACGCAGGAAGAGTGCACCATCCTCAAGGCTCTGAGGTCGTTCTCAGACCGTGGCCTATGAGGAATGGTGTCTTCCTTTATGAACCCGTCAGGTCACTCTGTACTTCCCTCAACGTTCTTGAAGTATGCCGCGGTAGTTTTCCTCCTTGACACCGGAGAACCTCGTGTTGATGATCAGATCTGTAAAGGTTTTCCAGAACACATATCGAAACTGGTTGTCTCCCTTAACAATTTTACTGTATTTAAAAGGAAAATCTAAGAGATAACACACTCTTCCCCTTATATCATAAGCATTGTGCAAGTGATAGAAGTAGATGCATTTTAGCCAAATTAGAATTATAAACTTATGTAAGCATACATTTTCTTGATCGGGGTAAAAATCTATATTATTAAATAAAACATATCATCTATTGCACTTCCAATACTTATCATCAATAAATATATCAATCAATTTAAACACACAGAAGTTGATTAAAAAAGTTACATATTAATTTTTGAAAACTGACAAACAAAATAATAATAAATATAACAAACTAAATCTAAAAGTCAGGATTTGTGAGGTATAAAATTTAGAAATTTTGTTTGTGTATTAAATTTTTTTAAGGATAATTTAGATATCTTAAAAAAATGTAATTGTATAACCGGTATTATAAAATTAAAATTTTTGAAACAATCTAGTTAATAATTATTGAAATTTTAAAAAGTAATTAAATTTTAATTTCAAATAATATCTTAAAATCGTTAAAAATTTTATACCTAACAAATCCAGACAGGCCCTGACGTCCTCGGTGCTGCCGTGGCTCTCAGGATTGTCCTGGATCGACCTGCCGAGGACGTACAGTGCCCGGTGGAACGGCAACCCACGGCGATGAGGGAAGACGACCGCCGTGTCCACGCAGGAAAAGTGGACCATCCTGAAGGCTCTGAGGTAGTTCTCAAGACCGTGGCCTATGAGGATTGTGTCTTCCTTTATGAAGTCGGTCAGGTCACTCTATACTTCTTGGAATTCCCCTTGAGGATTCCACCCGTTCTGGTTCCAGTACCCATGCCTGACATCAGCAGCTCATCTCACTTTGAGGAGACTGGGGGGCCCATGTCTTTCCTCTATCCCTTTCCGGCCTCACTTGGAGGTGACTGGGGGCCCGTGTCTTGCCTCTATCCCTTCATCTCACTTGGAGGTAAATGGAGGCCCGTGTTTGTCCTCTATCCTCTCTCGTCTCTCACTTGGAGGATAGTGAAGAATCAGTTTGTGCTGAGGTGGAGACCGGACTATTGTCCTCGCCGAGCTTGGTCTGCCTCGGTTCTGTCAGTCCTCGCTCCCTTAGCCTTCGTGGTCCCCTTCTTAGAGGTTCTTTTTTTTCTTTCGAGATGGGGGAAAAACCTTACATAGGCACTACCCATCCCGTAGTAGGTGGTAGTGTGAGATTCTTACTCACTAAAAACACCTTTCTTTCTCCGCTTAACTCTGGGATCACCTTGTTGGTATTGCTTCAAGATTAAGGGACTGTTTCTTCTACTCCTCTGTATCAACCGGGCATCTCATCATACTATATTTCTCTCTTTCCTTACATTATTTTTCTCTTGCAGTTGTTAACCTCCTCCCATTTTTCTTTAGAGTCCAACATTAGAGGCACTAATGTATCCACGGTTAGAACACCATGAATCACTCCCTCCACCTCCCTTTTTTCTGCAATCCATCTCTGGCAAGCAAAAAGTGTATGCTGCGGTGTGTTCAATCTCATTGCACTAATCACACAGCTCATCATCTGCCAAGTAAAACCTCTTTAGGTACGACTTAAAGCAACCGTGTCCGCTCAAAGCTTGCGTGAGATAGTAATTGCATTCTCCATGTTCTCTATCGACCCACGCTCTAAGGTCGGGAATTAGGCGTTTGGTCCCATCCAGCTTTCCCTGTGTCCTGGCTCCATTCCATTTGCCATTTGGCCATGTATTCTTCTGTCCTACAACTTCCTTCCCGGTATGTTTCGGTTCTTGCCTTAGCCTGCAGATCTATTGGAAATGTCCCCGCCAGAACCAAAACTGCTTTGAGCTCTTTTCAGTTCTTCTTTGTATTTCTTGTACTGAAAGCGCTCTTTGCGCAATATAGGTGCTGCGTACAACAGTACTGAACTAAGCACCTTGCGCTTGGTCGCCCTTGCTCTTCCATCATTTGGCCATAATCCTTGAAAGTGCTCCAAGCCATTTTTTGCGCTTAGATGTTCTGGCCGCAGTCTTCAGAAAAAGGCTTCTCGCCTCAGGTCTTTATTGCCACCGTTTTCGGATAAGGCCGTTCCAAGAGGAGAAACTGCGAGTTGGTCAGTTGCAGACACGGAGTGACTAGTAGTCGATAGGTTTTTAAGCTTAGTCCTGACTAAAGCTAAAATCTTGTTTTTAAATCTTATGGTGGTAAAGATTGAATATGCATAGAGACGAAGCTCTTAAGTTTTACTAGGTTTGAGGAGGTGTTTTGAAGCACTGTTGCAGATCGAACCTAATAGCCTCTCTTACCAACTCAAAATTGATTCCACTGTTGATAGTACTGGTCCACTCCTTGTCACTGGAGCTCGAGTCTGTGTGCCATAGTTTGACGCAGAACCAAACGTTTATACTAGTGTTGAGAAGAACTAAACAAACGTAGGGACTTACCCAGCTCAATAAGATCGCTTGGCTTGACGAGGTACGTCTTGAGGCAGTTGTGCAGCTCACAACTGTAGAGACGTAGGGGACTAGGGGATAGAGTTTTGATGTGAAATGTTTTAAGGAAAATAACTGGGACTGGGGCTGGGACAAAGTCTGTTTCCGGCGAAACTTTAGAAACCCCATACTATATTATGTGGGTAACACGACTATAACATTACATTGACTTTAAGAAACACAAGGTACAGGATATAGCTCAAAATGTGATTTTTATCTAATGGTTTAACTAGGGCTAACAGGGCCCATTGTTAGGTGTTGACAAAATACAATTCTTGAACCATTTGTTGGTAATTGTTATTTGTGACAAAATTATATGACACACAAAAACTAACCAAAATTATTATTGGAGGCTCCACAGTGACGCGCGGACATGGTGGTGGTGGGGGGTGTAATTAGCCGACAGGGTAGGAATTGTTGACCTTAAGAGGATAGTTATTAATTACTAAGGAATAGTTAAAATAAATAATGACACGGTTCACATTTAACAGTTTGTGGCAATCAAGGTGCTATGTCATAAGTAATATACAAAATTAAGTAATATATGGTTTAAATTTGCTACCAAATATTTAAGATTTTTTACCCCCTTTCAAATTTGAGTAAATATTCGAAATTGAAAATTATTTAAAACAAGATACAATTATAGACTTAGGAATGCCCTGTTACACTCAAGTCTGTTGCAGAGAGAACATTCTAGCAACAATCATAATTGAATTTAGAGATGGTCAGGAACACTTCTGAATCTAATTATGTAAAGATCGACATCGCTTTCGCTGATGATCGTTTGAGGTTTTTACATCAATATTTTATTAATCATAGAATATTAATTTTATTTGCAACATTCTGATTTAAATTTAAGTTATGTTTACATAACTTACATGTTAACATATATTTAAATATATGTTAGTATTTAAAAAGCAAATTTTCTAACCGTGGTAGGCAAACTGGGAATACCCCATGTTTATACCCCAGCACTTCCAGTTGCCATAATAGTTGGAATATAGTGCTGGGACCAGTAACCCATGTGACGTGGGTTGTGGCAATCTAAAAATAACAAGTATTAGAAAGCATACTTACCATATAATAAATATGATTTTAAAGAGCGTAATCCTCTAACCATGGTAGGCGAACTGGAAATATTCCATGGGATACAACCCCAGCACTTCCAGGTGCCATAATGGTATATATAACTGTAAATGGATCAAATTTAAAATGACAAGCCATCACTCCTTACTCACTGACACAACTGTGGCTTCGCAAACCTTCCCTTTAAGATAAGCGTAACATGGGCATTATAAAGGACCTGTTTTATAACACTAGTAGTAATATATTTATTACTAAATATTTTAAAGGTGTATTTTTTAACTTAGTAGGCGCCCTGCTGATATACCGTGGGATATGCCCCGGTATCACATGTTGCAAAAGCTACGGGCGTATTTTACTGTAAACTGGGGCCGGCAACCCCTCGTGACCTTACAATCTAAAAATAATTAGTGTCCCCTGAGGTCTAATGGAAACCTTTCCGGAGCCCCTGATTGTTATCTGAGGTTCACTGGAAACCTCTACACGGTCACTGCTTTTCCTGAGGTTCAGTGAAAACCTTTACAGGGCCACTGAGTGTCCCTTGAGGTCCAGTAGAAACATTTCGGGACCCCCGGAGTGTCCCTTAAGGTCCAGTGGAAACCTTAACACGGCCACTGAGTGTCCCCTGAGGTCCAGTGGAAACCTTTCCGAAGCCCCTGAGTTCCCCCTGTGGTCCACTTTTGGTGGCTGCATCTACTGCGTAAATTTGGATGCTGGCCCAAACCCCTTCCCTTTTCCGAACTTCTTACCCTTGGGGTTTCCAAGCTTTCTGGTTCAAGTACCCATGTTCCCGACATCACCTACTCGTCTGACTTAGAGGTAACTTGGGGCCCGCGTGTGTCCACTATCCCTTCGTCTCTCTTGGAGGAGACTGAAGAATCAGTTCATGCTGAGATGGAGACCGGACTATTGTCCCGCCAGCTTGGTCTGCCTCGGGTCTGTCAGTCCTCGCCCCCTTAGCCTTCGTGGTCCCCTTCTTAGAGGTTTTGCCTTTTAGAAGGTTCACAGGGAAGCTTCTCACCTCAGATCTTTATTGCTACCGATTCTCCGGATAAGGTCGTTCCAAAAGGACAAGCTGCGAGTTGGTCAGTTGCAGAAACGTGACTAGTAGTCGTTAGTCTTTTATGCTTAGTCCTGACTAAAGCTAGCATCTTGTATTTAAATATTATTGTGGTAAATATTGAATATACTTAGTGACCAAGGTCTAAAGGTTAACTAGCTTTGAGAAGGTAAGTTTTGAATCACTGTTGCAGATCGTAACTAATAGCCTCTCTTACCGACTTAACATTGCTTCCGCTGTTGATAGTACTGGTCCGTTCCTTGTCACTGGAGCTCGAGTCTGTTTTGCCATCGCTCAACCCAGAACCAAACGTTTATGCTAGTGTTGAGTAGGATTAAACAAACGTAGGAACTTACCCAGCTCAAGAAGATCGCTTGGCTTGTCGAGGTACGTCTTGCGTCAGTTGGGATTTCTCACTTTCCATCAGAATGATTTTAAATACTATAATAAAAAATTATTGTATTTTATACATATAGTATACACACACACACACACACACACACACACACAAAACACACACACACACACACACACACACAACACACAAACACACACACACACACACCACACACACACACACACACACAAATACATATTGTAGTAGACGCCCTGCTGATATACTGTGGGATATACCCCAGTATCACCCTTTGCCACAACTGTATTGTGCCGGAAACCACTCGTGACGTGACTATCTATTAAATATTAAAGCACCTTATCTGTTCTGTAAATTAGATATTGCTGATGAAGGACATATTATATTTTATTCCCTGACGTGTCCTAGTCTGTTCATGGACGATGGGTAGGTGAGCTTTCGGGGCGGCAGGTTTACGTTCTGCCGGGAATGACCAGCAGGGGGTTATGGGCCTGGGGGGGGGGGTTGAGATCTGCTTGGAACTTTCGGAAGGAAAAAGACTGGGACAGGGTTAGGACAAAGTCACCCCATAGTATATATGTGGGTAATATGACTATAACATTAAATTCACATTAAGAAACACAAGGTACGGGATATAGCTGGTAATGTGATTTGTATCTAATGGTTTAACTAGGGCCAACAGCACCCATTGTAAAATTTTGAAAAAATAAAATGAATGAACTACTTGTTGTTAATTAATATTTGTTATAGTATTATGTGAAACACGTGAAATAGCAAAAATTATTATTGGGGTTCCACAGTAACGCGTGTTAATGTGGGGGGGGGGGGGTTGTAAGTAGCCGACAGGGTAGGAATTGTTGACCTGAAGAGGATAGTAATTAATAACTAAGGAATAGTTACAATAAATTCGGAGATGTTTAACATGAAACAGTTTGTGTGACACATGGTGTTATGTCATAAATAATATAAAAAATACTTGTTTAAATTTGCTACCATAAATTTATAATTTTTACCGCCTTCATAATTTGAGTGGATTTAAAATTAATTTAAAATAGGATAAAATTATATAATTAGGAATATTCTCTCACACCTTAATCTGTTGCATAGTACAGTATTCTCTAACCAATCATAATTGAATTTAGAGACGGTCTGGAACACTTCTCAATCTAATCATGGGGAAATTGACAACGCTTTTACTTATGAGTCTCTGAGACTGTTACATCAATATGTTATTAATTATATAATATTGATATTACTTGCACGATAAAGATTTAAATTGAACTAAGTTTATCCGATAACATATAAGTAATAAAATAGCATAATTTTCTTACCATGGTAGGCGAACTGGGAATATTCCATGGGATATACCCCAGCACTTCCAGGTGCCATAATGGTATAAGTAACTGTAAATGGATCAAATTTAAAAAGACAAGCTCTCGTTACTCAATGACACAACTGTGGCTTCGCAAACCTTCCCTTTAAGATAAGAGCGACATGGGCATTATAAAGGACCTGTTTTATAATACTAGTAGAAATATATTTATTTCTTAATATTGTAAAGGTGTAATTTATTTTACTTGGTAGGCGCCCTGCTGATATACCGTGGGATATACCCCGGTATCACATGTTGCAAAAACTACGGGCGTATTGTACTGTAAACTGGGGCCGGCAACCCCTCGTGACCTTACAATCTAAAAATAATTAGTGTCCCCTGAGGTCCAATGGAAACCTGTCATCTGACTTAGAGTTAACTGGGGACCCGTGTGTGTCCTCTATCCCCTCGTCTGATTTAGAGGTAACTGTGGGCCCGTGTGTGTCCTCTATCCCCTCGTCTGATTTAGAGGTAACTGGGGGCCCGTGTGTCCTCTATCCCCTCGTCTGACTTAGAGTTAACTGTGGGCCCGTGTGTGTCCTCTATCCCCTCGTCTGATTTAGAGGTAACTGTGGGCCCGTGTGTGTCTCTATCCCCTCGTCTGATTTAGAGGTAACTGTGGGCCCGTGTGTGTCCTCTATCCCCTCGTCTGATTTAGAGGTAACTGTGGGCCCGTGTGGTCTCCTTAGAGTTAACTGGGGGCCCGTGTGTCTGACTTAGAGTTAACTGGGGGCCCGTGTGTGTCCTCTATCCCCTCGTCTGACTTTAGAGTTCAACTGGGGGCCCGTGTGTGTCCTCTATCCCCTCGTCTGATTTAGAGGTAACTGTGGGCCCGTGTGGTCTCTATCCCCTTGTCTGACTTAGAGTTAACTTGGGGCCCGTGTGTGTCCTCTATCCCCTCGTCTGACTTAGAGTTAACTGTGGGCCCGTTTGTTCCTCTATCCCCTCGTCTGACTTAGAGGTAACTGTGGGCCCGTGTGTCCTCTATCCCCTAGTCTGATTTAGAGTTAAGTGGTGGCCCGAGTGTGTTACATGAATGTTTGTTTATGAGATTAATTTTAATGGTTAACAGAGGCTAAGAGTACTCATTGTTTCTTTAAATGTTGTAAAATTAATTATTGACCCTTAGTTAAAAATTGTTATTTAGAGTTATTGAAAAGTTCTGTAATTAATTTGTGATTAAATCATAGGGAACACATGAACTAACCTATATTAATGTGGGGGGCTCCATATTGGCCGGCATAGAGTGGTGGTGCAGGGGGCCGGAAGGGAAGGGGTTGTTGTCCTGAAAAGATGAGTAAATTATAACTAAGGAATAGTTACAATGAATTATAAGATGGTTAATCTGTGACAATTTGTGACAAAAAAATGCTTTCGCGTCATAAATAATATTCTAAATAATTTTTTTAATTTCCCCTTACGTATTTATGATGGATGCATGTTTTTCCACTTTTCAAATTTAAAACAGTCACTACCTGAACTTTAAGATAATTGAATTTTTTGTAATTGACTGCACGTAAAACTTGAGAAATGTCCAATAATAACATTATAAACAACAATAATAAAAAATAGGTAGTTTCCCATATTCGTGGGAAGCGGCAATGTAAAAATAACAAGAATTGAGAATAAGAAAGCACACTCACTATATAATGAATACGTATTTAAAGGGCATAAACTTCTAACCATGGTAGGAGAACTGGAAATATCCTATGTAATATACCCCAGGAGTTTCAGGTCCCATAATGGTATTTAATTTTAAAATGTTATATTGAAATCGTTAAAAATTTTATGCCTTATCCAATCCAGACAGGTCCTGGCGTCCTCGGTGCTGTTGTGGCCTTCAGGATTGTCCTGGATCGACCTGCCGAGGACGTACATTACCAGGTCTCTCAGTGCCCGGCGGAACGGCAACCCACGGCGGTGAGGGACGACGACTGGCGAGTCTATGTGAGAGGTGGTTCACAGGAAGAGTGCACCATCCTCAAGGCTCTGAGGTCGTTCTCAAGACCGTGGCCTATGAGGATGGTGTCTTCCTTTATGAACTCGGTGAGGTCACTCTGTACTTCCCTCAACGTCTTGAAGTTGCCGCGGTAGTTTTCCTCCTTGACATCGAAGAACCTCGTTTTGTAGTCAACGATTTCAGCTTCAGGTCGAACCACTTGTAATACCTAATTAAAGAGCATAATTTTCTGACCGTGGTAGGCGAACTGGGAATATGCGCCTACCATGGGATATACCCCAGCACTTCCTGGTACCATAATGGTAGGCACGTAGTGTCGCTGCTTGCAGCCCCTGTAACTGAGGGTTTGGCAATCTAAACATAACAAGTATTGAGAATAATAAAGCATACTCACCATATAATAAATACGTATTTAAAAAGCATACTTTTGTTATATTGGCAGATGCTCTGAGGATATGCTTTAGGGTAAACCCCAGCACTACCACAACTACCGGAGCTCAGTGCTAGTGCCGGCTACCTCTATGAACCTTTAAGTGGTTTATAAAAAATAAATATATTACAAAAAATATCCTATAATGTCAATATGTAATGCAATTTCATAATTTTCCTGTTTTATTCTTTCAAATGTGTCTTAGCACAAGTCTTTCCATTAGCTGTAAACGGATCAAATTTAAAAACACAAGTCATCACTCGTTACTCGCTGAGACAACTGCGGCTTCGCAAAGCTTCCCTTTAATATTAGTTGGTCGTTTTTATAACAATAACAGAAGTATATTTATTAATTTTTTATAATATAGAAACCTAATTGTAAGTATAAATATTGGTACCCTGGTAGGCGCGCTGCTGATATACTGTGGGATATACCCCAGTATCACCGTTGCCTCAACTACAGGCATATTGTGCTGGGGTCGGCAACCCCTCTTCATCTTGACCTGACAATCTAAAAATAATAAAGTGAAAATTTGTGAAAGCACCTCGTCTTTTCTGTAAAATACATTTTAAAATTCTGTCATAGATCATATATGTTCCTAATAGATGGACGTCGCCTGGTCCAAAGCACTGAGTTACCCTGTGGTCCAGTTTGGTGGCCGGAACTACTGCGTAAATTTGGACCGGTTTGATGCCGGCCCGAACTCCTTCCCCTTTCCCGAACTTCCTCCCCATGGGGATTCCACCCGTTCCGGTTCCAGTTCCCATGCTCCCGACATCAGCAGCTTTTCACTCTTGGAGGATACTGGAGAATCTTTTCGTGCTGAGGTGGGGACCGGGCTAATTTTCCGTGAGCTGATCTGCCTCGGGTCGGTCAGTCTTCACCCCCTTAGCCTTCGTTGTTCTTAGAGGTTTTGCCCGCAGTCTTCAGAGGGAGGCTTCTCGCCTCATGTCTTGATTGTCACCGTATTTTCGGATAAGCCCAGCCCGTTCCTAGAGAACACACTTAGAACGCTTTCTGGGTATATTTTCCACAGAAGGAGATTTCAGTTACTCCTTTAGGCCCCTTGGAGGCAATAGATAGGGACAATCTCGTTAATCCATTCAAGGGCTTCACTAATTAGATGAGAGGCATTTGGCTATTTCAGTCGACGGCAATGCCCCATATAGGGTGGAGACGCTTCCGAAGATTTCGCAGGAAAGGTGGTAAGGAATGATCGATTTGTGACATAAATTGTAACAAAATAAACTGGAAATTACCATCCGGGCAAGAACGTTATAGTTATTGGTCTTTCCCCTCGGTGTGACAGCTATTGAGTCTTGCTCGAAGTGCGCCGTCACGTCGATCGCTAGTGCAAAAACTCGTGAGACTAGGACGAGATCTGGTCTGAACATTTCGGCAATGTCAGCACCCCCTCACCAGTCGCAAAGAAAAGCTGCTCTCTTGCTTAGATAAGATTCCGATTTAGAGTGCTCGCCTCGATTACATAAACAATGACATCAAGACGCATAATCCTTGGCCCCAACCAACAGGGCATTCGTCAATTAAGTGTCCCAATACTTCGGGCTTAGTAGGACATCTCCGACATAAAATACTACCTGTAGAAGTCGTCCCTAGAAAGGTATTCGCGGTTTAGAAATATATTAGTTCTACTTTTTATCGTGTCCGTAATTTCTCCAGGAAACAATCCTTTATCCACCCACAAACACCTTATGCCGATCCTGTTCTGAAGGAAACAAGCAGCTCTGTTACCCTGACTGCCCAGACCAGGAAAGGCATTGAACTCATTGCTCCCAGCTTAATCTTGCTGGCAACAATATCCTCGTCCCCTAGCAGCCAGTTCAGCCCCAAAGACGCTGGCGAATCGGATGCCAAGACTAATATCAAGGTCGTAGTTACTCCCACTGTGTACCCGCGCTTGCTTGAATTGAGGACTTTTTGACAATTCATACAATGTAGTGCTGGGGTGGCAAGATTTCTACACCTTGACTAGGTTTAAAATGTATAACCAATGTAGTCTGTTTTAGAAAGTCGTTATGCCACACTGTTACAAAACCTCCAAAAAAGAAAAATGAAGTGGATTGTAAAATGGAACCGAAGAAATGATTTCAGATTCAACAAGTCGTAACCGTAAGTAACATCAAGAATTACTTTATAAATACGAGAATCACAATTGAACGATAACTTATATTGTGCTTGTTTATATTAAAGAACGAGCATCGTAGGTTTACTCAATTTGAATGCATAACAGATTTGCTGTTAATTTTGTACTACTGAAATATAGAATTGAATTGTCTGAATGAAATTTTGATCAAATAAAAAAAAATCCACTCACAGTTATCAATGCTCAACGCAAGTCATAAAGTTATCAAGTTATCGTGGCTTTTAAATTTATCATAAATATAAATAAAAACCATAACAGTATATCCATAATGAACTTTTTTATTACAAATAAACAAAATGCTGCAAATCTGAGTGATCCGTAAAGAATTTATGAAATTAAAATTTCAATTGTAAATAATATTTATTTTGTAGTTAAATCATGCAAAGGAGCCAATATTGCTTCACCCGTTAGTTCTTAAAATATAAATATATATTTAATATACACTTAAATTTATTGACTGAGTGTTAGTAGGACGGGCTGGGAAAATTAATTCATAAATGTCTGTCTGTCTGTCTTTTTCGAAATAGAACTGAACTCTTGACTTGAAAGCTTCATTTTTATATAGGCAACAATGATTTCGATGAGGGTACATCGAACTCCATGGGATTTGGCTGAGCGTTAGTGAAATCATTTACATTGGTATTATAGGTAACCGTGATGGCAATGAGAGAATCATAGGTTAAATAAAGTTGTATTAAAACTTAGTTCAATCATATTATACAATTCCATGAAATAAAATAAATGAAAAGTTTTGAGAATGACTAAATAAGTTAAACAGAAATGTCGCAATACTCGCATTCGCACAATATTTTTCAATGCTTCCCGTTTACCTGTTTAGTTGCATTGCGTCATGTTATGTTATATTGGTAAGGGTTCAAGGGTGTATATGAAATTTGGATTCAGGGACAGAAATAATGGCTGAGTTGAGTGATAAGTGGGTTGCGTTAAATGATATTTTGTAGTTACAGGATAAATAAGAAGTCTTCAGGTGCTACAGTCTAAATGCGCTACAGGTCTTCAGGTGCTACAGTCGTCCGGTGCTACAGGTCTTAAGGTTCTACAGTCGTCAGATGCTACAGTCGTCCGGTGCTACAGGTCTTAAGGTTCTACAGTCGTCAGATGCTACAGTCGTCCGGTGCTACAGGTCTTAAGGTTCTACAGTCGTCAGATGCTACAGTCGTCCGGTGCTACAGGTCTTAAGGTTCTACAGTCGTCAGATGCTACAGTCGTCCGGTGCTGCAGGTCTTAAGGTTCTACAGTCATCAGATGCTACAGTCTTCAGGTGCTACAGTCTTAGGTGCTACAGGTCTTCAGGTATTGCTGTATAAACCGAAAAAGACTGCAGGTCATGAGGATTGTAGGTCCATTTTTAAATTATTATTCAATATATTCAGGTGGAAATGAATAAATTATTTTACAATCTTGTACATTCACTTTAAAATATAGCGTTAACAATTAAAACTTCACTGTTCAGAGGTTTTAAAGTTATTGCAGGTTTGAAATCAATTATTGAGAGTTTCACAGAACAAAATATACTAAATGTAATATCTGTACACTATTTTTCTGTATAATATTTTGCACTATTTTGTAATCAAAACCTCAACTGTATATAAGTTTAATTACATATATACTGATACTTTAATGTATAGCCTAATATTATTAATTTTTGGGATGTGATTTAATGTAAAAGCCGGCAAGTCCACCTCGGCAGGCCATTTTTAGCATTCATTTTAATAGGAATCAGAAAAACGCTCAGCCAACTCAAGAGCTGGAAATTTTGTTTTTCTGTCTGTCTGTCCGCACGATATCTTGAAAACAAACTTACCTATAAGCTTGAAATTGTGCATGAAGCTTCATGCCTATGCAGGCACACTGAGTTAGATGATAAAGCATGTTATCATCCCTGGGATTCATTTGACATTAACAAATATTTTTACACTCGTTTTAAATCAATAAACTACAAAAACCTTTCTTCACATATTTTTAAAATTAAGGCCACAACTACAACTTAGTAGTTGAATTGTTTGGTAAGTAATTACTTGCGTACTTTCTTTATTTTTAACTTTAACTCTAATATTAATAAATTACTATAGTATTGTTATAGTACTTTTCAAAATATTTTAATTATTCTAAATTGCTGTGCATCATTTGTATAGATTTTTAATAAGGGCATAGTAGGGTCTTAAATCAATAAAATACATCTGCATATTTCCCAATGTTAAAAGTATTAATATTTGATATTGACTAATAGTAATACTCACAGAACAACTTGCTAAAATGTAACAATTCAATAGCACTAATTAAACAATGCTATATAATGAGATTTCAGTTTATATTTTTTACATTGCGGTAAAAATAATAAATAAATATATATATATATATATACATATACATATATAAATGTATTATAAAATAGTGTTATGAGTGTCTATATGTATGTATATAATATTATTTATGCCCAACATACAATTTACCATTACATGTAACAATATAACATATAGCTCATAATTTAGGCTACATTTTAATTTTTAATTTTATAAATTAGATATTTGTACGGATAAGCGTCATAACTTAGTATGCAATAAAATAATCTTATAACTATTACAGTATATATATATCTAGGAAATCTCTGAATTTTATGACAAAAAATATTTTTTTTATTGTCCAGGAGAGGCCGATACCCTTTTAAGCCTTGTTCTGCCCATAGTCATGTCGGTAGAGTATAAAGTCAGCAGTTATGATAAAAGATTTAGAGGTCGGTGGGAAGATTCGAACCCGCGACTTCCAGCCCGACGCCCTGGGCCGCTCGGCCATCGGCACTCTAGAGAATACATCGGCACTCTAGACCACATCGGCACTCTAGACCACATCGGCACAAGCGATATCTTATCCTATAATTGACAATATTCATAATGAAAGATGTTTATAGAATCATTATTCATTATATTCCTGTAGGAATACTTATACCTCATCCTGTGTAAAACTAAAAAATAATAAAATATTTTCTAAAGTCCATGCTAAACTAAGAATATTATATTTTACATCTAAAAGTATCAACAGGTTTTGAAGTTTACATCATCATAAATTACCAAATTTAAATGTACAACTTCAGCATTTCCTCTTTACTTATATTTGCCTGATGCATAACATATATCTCCCCCTTTAATGCAAAGTTTGGTATTACAAATATATTGTGAAAAACCTCATTTAATTCAAATTGTACATTATTCTTAAATAATAATGGGTGAATATTTTCTAATACTTCGTATGTCAGTATGTTCCGCTGTGTATTGTATGAATAGGACAGGGGAATTTAATCAGTAAGACATCATTTCCAGGGTAAAAAAATAAATGTATTTCTTCAAAATAACATTAATTTGTTTTACATTATAAACAAATGTTGTGTAACAATAAATGAATAATGATAACAATTAATAATAATAAAATATAAACAATAACAATTATATTAATCATTTTAATAAAAGCATATGCTAATATAACCACAACTAGACAAATATTGAATTGAACATTGAAACTTTACGTATCGAAAGGAAAGGGGAGAAATTAAACACAAAATAAAAATTACATATCTTTTAAATTATAATAAAGATCCTCACAACATTTTAAATAGTAATCAAAAAAATAAGTCAAACCAAATGTTTGAAAATAATTAAAATATTAAATACAGATTACTAATAAAAATAAAAACTGTGTCATTAAAATGTAACATATGTTTAAATGGTCCACATGTGTATAGTCAATGGCTCATTATGTATTTAGATGTTAATGTACAATGATGATGGTAGAATACGAAACACATGAAAGGCAATACAAATATTTTTAAAAGGATTTCATTATGCTAATATGTGTTTTTATATATATATATATATATATATATATATATATATATATATATATATAATTACATTTATATAATAACTTATATAAATAAAAACGAAATCTAAAAGTCTGAATTTGTAAGGTGTATACAATTTAGAAGGATGGGCAGGATGAGTTAGGGTAGAGACGGCCCCAGTGATAGGAACACAGTTCGCTGCTGGTTCGTTGAAGTACTCCCCATTGTCGGTGACAAGGAAGTACTACCTTACAAGATATCAATTTAGAAATTTTGTGTATGTATAACATTTTTTAAGATAACTAGACTACCATTTCATCTTAAAAAATGAAAATTTATATTATAGAAATTAAAAGTTCTAAAACATCAAGCTTCTAAATTTGAAATTAAAAAACTAATTGAATTTAAAATAGGGTTTTAAAATCGTTAAAAATTTTATACCTTAACAAGTCCAGACAGGCCCTGGCGTCCTCGGTGCTTACAGATTACTAATCATATACAAAAATTAAATACATATTACTAATAAAAATTACAACTGTGTCATTAAAATGTAATACATATATGATTCACATGTGTATTTAGTTATTTAGTTATTTATTTAGAGGATCCGAGTTCGAGTCCCGGCAGAGCAAGTACTTTTTGTGGTTCAATGTTTATTGAAACTATATATGTATGTATGTAATATAAAGATGATATAGTAACTTAATCTAAAAAACCTTAATCTAAAAGTCTGAATTTGCAATGTATAAAATTTAGAAATTTTGTTTCTGTATTCATTATTTAAAGATAATTAGGCTACATTTTATCTTAAAAAATATAATTGTATATTATAAACCTTCAAAATTTTGAAAAAATCAAGCTTATTAAATTTTAAATGTTAAAAAGTAATTAAAATTAGATTTAAAATGTTGTATTAAAATCGTCAAAACTTTTATGCCTCAACAAATCCAGACAGGCCCTGGCGTCCTCGGTGCTGTCGTGGCCCTCAGGATTGTCCTGGATCGACCTGCCGAGGACGTACATTACCAGGTCTCTCAGTGCCCGGCGGAACGGCAACCCACGGCGATGAGGGAAGACGACCGCCGTGTCCACACAGGAAAAGTGGACCATACTCAAGGCTCTAAAGTCGTTCTCGCCATTGTCGGTGACAAGGAAGTACTACCTTACAGGATATCAATTTATAAATTTTGTGTCTTTATAACATTTTTTAAGATAACTAGACTACCATTTCATCTTAAAAAATGGAAATTTATATTATAGAAATTAAATAAAAAATCAAGCTTCTAAATTTGAAATCAAAAAACTAATTGAATTTAAAATGACGTTATAAAATCGTGAAAAATTTTATACCTTAACAAATCCAAACAGGCCCTGGCGTCCTCGGGGCTTACACATTACTAATCAAATACAAAAATTAAATACATATTACTAATCAAAATTACAACTGTGTCATTAACATGTAATACATATATGATGAAATGATTCACATGTGTATATTTAGTTATTTATTTAGAGGATCCGAGTTCGAGTCCCGGCAGAGCAAGTACTTTTTGTGGTTCAATGTTTATTGAAACTATTATGTAATTTCTTTCTTGACTTCTCTTATAGACTGTTTTGCTTGTTGGATAGAATAGCTGGGAACTTCTCGAGAGTTTATCGACTTTTTGATTTTGTCAAGAAGATTGTAAACTTGACCTGACTTCCGTGACTCAGCAATGTCTATATGGCTTAAAGTCGATGAATCTTTTATCTTGATTACAGTCCTTAAGAAGTTTTCAGAAGTTTTGATCCCTCCTGGGTAAAATCTCCAAAGTTCTTTCTTCTTCCAATATGGATCTGGCTCCTTGTTGATCTTCTCTCTCTGTGTCCTGCGTCTTTCCAAAGAAGTCTGCTGTTTCCATGTTTTTTATGGTTCTCTCAAGTTCTTTCTTGACTTCTCTTATAGACTGTTTTGCTTGTTGGATAGAATAGCTGGGAACTTCTCGAGAGTTTATCGACTTTTTGATTTTGTCAAGAAGATTGTAAACTTGACCTGACTTCCGTGACTCAGCAATGTCTATATGGCTTATTATGTAATATAAAGATTATATAGTAACTTAATCTAAAAAAACCTTAATCTAAAAGTCTGAATTTGCAAATGTATAAAATTTAGAAATTTTGTTTCTGTATTCAATATTTAAAGATCATTAGACTACCTTTTATTTAAAAAAATATAATTGTATAATATGAAAATTCAAATTTTTGAAAAATCAAGCTTATTAAATTTGAAATGTTAAAAAGTAATTAAAATTAGATTTAAAATGTTAAATTAAAATCGTCAAACTTTTTATGCCTTAACAAATCCAGACAGGCCCTGGCGTCCTCGGTGCTGTCGTGGCCCTCAGGATTGTCCTGGATCGACCTGCCGAGGACGTACATTACCAGGTCTCTCAGTGCCCGGCGGAACGGCAACCCACGGCGATGAGGGAAGACGATAGATGAGTCTATGTGAGAGGTGGTTCACAGGAAGAGTGGAACATCCTCAAGGCTCTGAGGTCGTTCTTAAGACCGTGGCCTATGTGGATGGTGTCTTCCTTTATGAACTCGGTCAGGTCACTCTGTACTTCCCTCAACGTCTTGAAGTTGCCGCGGTAGTCTTCCTCCTTGACACCGGAGAACCTCGTCCTCAGGAGATTTCGGCTTCAGGTCGAACCAGGGACTCGTACTTCACCGAGCCGTCCTGAGTGATCACGGTGACCATCAAGAGCTCTAGGCCCCTGACTGTGAAGCCCGTCTCACAGTCAAGGGCGTAGACGTCTGGACGGTCCTCTGGAGTGGGATTCTGCTGGGGGAGGGTCCTGACGAAACCCTCCAGAGGACCGTTCATAGCGGTGGAGATCCCACTCCACACATGGCGCCTGCAGGTCGAACATCCCTGGGAAGACAGGATACCTTTGCATCAAAGGTAAAAGGATGGGCAGGATTGGTTAGGGTGAGACGGCCCCAGTGATAGGAACACTGTTCGCTGCTGAGGTACTCCCCATTGTCGGTGGCAAGGAAGTACTTTTTGCAGCGAACACATCGGCGCTCTATGGCCCCTGTCTTAGGAGGGGGATGGGAACTGTTTCTACCACTGATATGCTTGGGGATAGGGTTGGGGCGGTTGAGGCTCATGGTGGAGTCAGCCCCATCGGCACGAACTCCTTGACGTTTACATTGAATCCTTAACTACGAGGCTGGCAAGGGTAAGGAGTCCCGAAGATTGTGACTTTCCCAAGAAAAAGCTCACTCTCCACAGGATAATCTAAAGGGAGATCAAAATATATTAGTACATTATTTATTTAAATCGTACTAAAGGAAGAATGTTAACTTAATAAATATTAACTATTTTGCTAGAACAAATACAACATTACAACTTTATAGTGGTTTTCGATCACCAAAATCTGGCGAAAGAAATGCCAAAACTAGTTAAAACTTGGCATAAAATTTGATCTTAATTATATTATGACTGAATTCGTTGGCTAGCTTGGTAGGCAATTTAATTCCATTATAGCGGTAAAATTCCATTAAAAATACATAACTCGATGACTTTTGAAACTTGAGTAAAAATTAAAAAATGTTCCGGATTGCTTATAACTTTTCTAGATTCGAGATATCAATTACATATAAAACCCGAAATAATCTTTCCATCGCCAATAACAGCGGAAGAAATGCTGAAACAAGTTCGAACTTGGTACAAAAATGTTTCTTGGCTAAGGTCATTGGCTAGTTACCCAATTTCGTTCAAATGTGGCGGCTTTTAAAATTAAAAAAAAATCACAATTTCGTTATTTATGGTCGCAGACAAAATGAAAATGAGTGTTTTGGGATGCATATGCATTTTTGCAACATTTTATAATCCTTTATTTGTAGTTCAACCAGTTTCTGACATATTTAGTACACGTTAATCCTATTGGAAATTGATAGTATTTCTGCTGTCTCGAAATCTCCCAATTTCTTCCGACTGAGCAAAAGGAATTTGGTATACACAATCTGCCTACATTGGATATCATGTGCACAGTGAGTAAAAATCGATATACCGATTCAAAGGCTTTATTTTTTAAAGCAATTGGTTAAAGTAATGTTTTTATTAATTCTTGCTAAACATTTAAATTAATTAATAAATTCATTGAACTATGTTATTTATTGTTACTAAGACTATTGTTTTATTATTTATTTTTTAGAAATATGAATCGTTAAAATAATATATCACGCAATTCCAACTTAATCAAACACAGAGTGGATTATATTTGTGTTCTAGGTCGCTACAAACGATAAGTAATTATTTTATGGAGTTTTATGACATATAAAAACCAATAGTTTGGTAGACATAAATCAATACATTTTATGAGAACAATCATATTTGCAACCCGTCCATTAGTCTAAAAACCACTTACCTCAGCCCATAGTTTTCAAAATTTACCATCTCTTAATTGTCTTATGCATACGAACAAATGAGATAAAATACGGGTAGTTATTAAATAAATGTATGAATATAGGCGTTGTAAGAATTTAGTTCATAACTGAAATCTGTTAAAAGCATTTCCTTTTTTATAATTAAAACGAAATTAAAACGCAAAGCATGTTGAAAATATAATTCTTAGTACAGCACACTAACGAGAAGAAGAACTTTTAAATCTGGCTTTTATATTTGAGGAATCTTTTTAGAAAGATAAAAATATATAAACAAACCCAAAAGTAGGTGACTTTGCAGTCCGTGGACTCTGCTGGGCAGGGGATGTAGAGGCACGGCAGGTAGAGGGCGGTTAGGTTGCTGTGATCTGTAGGGGTTCAGGGGTAGATCTGCAAACATTAGACACTTTATTTCTGTCTCTTAAAAATTTGGCATAAACAGCACCCACTGCTTCCAATATAAAGTAGATAAGAGAAGCGTATTCCGGGTGATTACGATTAAGTGCGCATTTTTCAAGTGTTGATAAAGGATGTGAAATACACAGGGGGTCGCAAGTTTTTAGTTACCGAGAGAATTGAGAATCTATGAAACGCCTCCTTGTAAGCAACACAGCCCTTTGGGATTCGGCCAGAAAAACGGACAGCTTCTAAAACTAAATTTATTCTAATTACAATAACCCAAATTAAAAATAAAACAAGCACTTCATGCAAACAAGTAAGTAACAAATATTTTAAGCAGCAGAAGTTAGAAAAACACCCCTAACTCTTTCAAAATGTAAGACAGTCTATGTTACAAATAGATCAGCTTTGCTAAAGCTGATTTTTTTAATTTTAAAAGTTTAAATTTCTCCCGATTGTACACAAACGGGGGAAATTTTAAACTTTTGCTGAAATAATATTTTTTTTTACATTATTGTTCACATCGTGTGGTTTTTTTTGTGTTATTACGAAGGAAATAAAATTTTGTTTCCTCAGCTTTGCGTTTTTAGGCCAAGAGAACAAATACTACGTATTGTCTACAAAAAGGCGATTCACAAAAATCCCAAATTTCTCAGAAATTAAACATTTGCCTTGCCTTGATCTACTTCAGATGCCCCACTGCTCAAACTAGGTCCAGGGAGCTTTTCGTCCGTAAGCACGTGGACACCAATTATCGGGCCAACTTTTTACGCAACAGAGTCCATCATTTGGTTAATTTGGTGTGCCAGCATCTGGACTATTTCGCATGTAGCTATAGCTTTTTTAGAAATAGTCTTTTCACCATGCTCAATGATGCTTAATTTGTTTATTTTTATTTTATTATTTTTTTCCTAATAGCTTGGTTGTAAATTAAACTTATTTGTTTTTCACTTTTTTAACGAGTTAATAATTGTTTCTAAAATTGCACTGCTGAATGTGATTGTACGTTGTTAATTGCCTGATTTCTTGTAACTGTATAGACTTTTTCATGTAGATCTGCTACTTTATTTCTTGTTGTTTGCTATTTGCTCTAAATTTATCTTGTTAATTCTTAAATCTTTATCGTTGTTTTTCTGTTATCTTGTTGTTATTGTTATTATACTCAGGTTATATTAGTTTCGAGTTGGTTAGTGTTAATTATGATTTGTAATTTTTTTATAATTATTGCATAGTCAAAACTAACACACCATGTTTTATTGTAAATTTATTCGATTATGCTGTCTGTCTTAAATTAATTAATTTGTATTACTCTTATAAAAAATGGTTATCCGTTGATAAATAAATAAAGACATAAATTTGCAACCCATGTGTATTAAGGCAACAAAACTTTGTATCCACATCCAATATCAACCCTGAAACAACGCGCACTTTTATTAGAATTACTCTGTATAGCAAATGTATGTTGCTTATTGGTAACCTCGACTTAACAGTAGACCAAAATAGTTAACCAATGAAGATCAATCGCAGGTAAATGTATAAACTAAACCAACCACAGCCAATAGGGGTTCCCCATCGCGGGTGCTGCCGAGGGTTGGTAGGGTCAGGCGTGACAAAACCGGTTGCCGGCCATTTCGACCTTCGAACCTAACCCCAACAGCCATGTAGAAAGGTTTACCTGAAAACGACAGTAATTCAAAATTGAAATACGAATTATATATGACAATTTACGTACATAATGAACGTACCACAAGTATGTTGTCAATATACAAAGTACGTTGTCAATATACAAAATTTGTTGTAATATACAACATTCCATTTCAGTTGTCAATATACAAAGTATTTTGTAATATACAAAGTATGTTGTCAATATACAAATTTGTTGTAATTTACAAAGTATGTTGTGAATATACAAATATTTGTTGTAATATACAAAGTATGTTGTCAATATACAAAGTATTTTGTATATATACAAATATGTTGTCAATATACAAATTTTGTTGTAATTTACAAAGTATGTTGTGAATATACAAAATTTGTTGTAATATACAAAGTATGTTGTCAATATACAAAGTATTTTGTAATATACAAAGTATGATGTCAATATACAAAGTAGGTTACATAAAATATTTGGCCCCCATATATTCATTCCATTAATTCAGATGCCCACAACTATACTGAGAGAGTAAGAAAATTAAATACTTAAAGAACAGAAACATTTAAAATTTGTATCGGAATCAGCAGGTATTGTGCTAGAAACTGGTTTGATCCGTGAAACAAAGAAAATCTTCAGAAAACATAGTTGTTTTCGGCAGAAAGAGACAAAGCAGTGGATCTCCGCCCTTAAGTCGGAGAAATCCAGAGGGTCTCCCTCGCTCCCTCGCCTATTGTAGTAGCAACAAAAAATGACCTTCGGCTCCGTTTGATCCTTCCGCATGGCCATAGATGTACCGTTATAAAAACACCTGTGGCTCACAGAAATAAAAACTATTAAGAAATAAATAATAAAGAGTAATGTACTAGAAACAGAAATATTGTATGTAAAATTTATTGTATTAGACCTTGATAGGAAGTCAAACCCTTTTCATCACAATATAATTGATATTATTCCGTAATTAAATGGGATTGTCACATTTCTAGATACAAAATGAGAGATACAGTTTCTTATCTAAGTTATACAAATGATTAAACGTTTTACAACTTGTTTTGTTAGTCGTGTCCATGTTTCGGTCACCCTAGTTTAAAACTGTTCACTTCTAAACATTTCAGTATCTTAAAAAAACGTATACAAAGTATTTAAAAACATAAAATGTGTCCACGATTTTCTTGGATTCATGTGTATTGCAAAGAACATGTGTATGTGTATTCTGTTTTTTTTTTTTTTTGCGTGGGGTAATGCCACTCTGCAGATCCTACTGTAACCTCTTCCTTATTTGCTTTAAGTTCAGCTGAAAAAGTTATGACATGAGACAAAAATATACAGGGTGTCCCGTAACTCTATGCACAAAGGTATACCACTATATTGCTCACGTCAAGACAAACATATTTCACAATATGAACAAGGGTCTCCGATGCTTAGTCTCCCATCTGTCTGTCGGTATGTGTTTATTAGCCAAATATGGTATAATTTAGTTTATTACATTTTAAGATATTAATGTTATTATAAAAAAAAAACGCAGACGGACAGACATATGGGAAACTAAGCATTGCAGACCCATGTTCATATTGTGAAATATGTTTGTCTTGACCTGAGCAAACACGTGGTATACCTTTGTCCAGAGAGTTACGGGATACCCTGTATACCCTATATAATTTGGTATTTTTAAGGGCTGTTTCATTTCAATATTCAACGTAATTAACACGCAACTATAGATTTATATCTTAGGGGAAATTTCTCTGTTAATTACCAGCCAAACTAGGTAGTGGTTTTTTGGAAGCAAGTTGGGTCTAGCCTATCGGACTATAACAATATAAGGATAATTGTACTGACCTTTGACCTTTAGTGTACATAGTATACATTTTCATACCACTTGACTCATAAAATATTCCCAGTGTTTATTTATCCTTGACCGTAATAAAACAATATACAGCCACATGTCCTGCCCTGCCATACAACTAGCAAATTCTTTAGAATTTAGCAATTTTTGAAATTTAAATTTCTTTATTTGCCATTTGTCACTTTTACCTTTTTAAGTTTGATCACTAGCTTGCTTGTGACAAATATGACCTCTCTGGTTTAACAAGGTATACAAACGCTATATATTTTGATATTTTACTCTGATACGGATGTGATACAAGTTTGACATTACTACGATATTGACAAGTATAGACAATTAAAATATAACTAAGTAATATTAACTGTACTATAATAGTATTAATAGCTGTAAATAGTAACTATATAACTGATCGTAATAGTAGCTAATAGTAACATTTATTGTAAAATTGACCACTCTACTGAAATATGGAAAAGTCATAATGTGCGATAATGATGAAATATTTGCGCATAAACATGTACTGTGTTTTGGGTGTATTAATAACTTCTAGATCGATTTCAAGAGCAGTTTAAAAGAATAGTACATGGTCAATTGCGGTATTTTTACAGAGAAAATTCAATTGTACGGCCATTAATGAATATGAATTATAAATTATGAATGGATATAATTTTCCTAACTTCAATATCGAAGCATAAGTGTTTTCTACTAACTTTTCTACTGACAGAACTTAGCGTAGTATGAACAATTTACCCTGACTGGCTAATATATAAGAAACAAGTGTTTTGAAAACAAATGGATAAATGAAACCGTAATTAGAATGAAAATCACTTCGATAAAAATTTAAAAAAACCTTATGAGGGCTAAAATGTGATCGTACTAAACACAAAATATATACAGCTATAGTTTCTTTTTTACATGTAAATTATTATTTAACAACTGTAGACCTTTCTGGTGGCATTTAATAGTTTACTGTATTTATAAGTATTAACCATTTTAATGTACGTTATCAAATTTTCAACTACAATTTCGTTAAATTTAAGGTTAAAACGTGTATTTTATTAAGTTTAAAATTAAAAAAAAAAAAAAAAAAAAAAAACACAGGATGAAGCATGTCAACCGACCAATTGACCTATAAAGTTGAAATTTTGCATGGAGTTGCATGTCACACCATAGTTTGGCTGAGCGTTAGCAAACTTTTTTGAATTAGTCTTAGTGGAAAGAATGATGAGTAACGAGGAAATCGCAGAATAATCCAGAGAAAAGTAAGCCATGCCAGATGCAAACAGAAAAAAATTGATAGGCTGAGCGTAAGCGAATAAATGAGAATAATTTATGTAAATAGTGCACGTTCATTGATGGCTGAGCGTCATTGCATCACTCAGTAGGGGACGCAATTTCTCTTTGTCTACGGGGAATGTAAACATGTATTTCTTGTGTGATTGACTGTGTGTATGTCTGCTGGGCATCTCTAGAGTGTAGCTTTGAGGTTATAGACTTGAAAGTTTTGCATGCAACCTCAGCGAGGCCTGTTACGTACCACGTGGTGTGGCTGCACGCGTCACATTTCCTTTGTCTAATATTTTAATTCACGAGACGATTCGTATGAAACAAAAGGTTTTTATCATTAAAACTTAATTGAAATAAGAACGTGTAATAAAGTTATAAAAATACATTAAAGGCACATCATTTAACCCGTAAAATACTTCCATAAATAATTGTTATTTGTGTCTGGTACTATTGCAATGATAAAACATTAAAATGATTTAAAATGATAAACATTAATTAAAACATTAAACGTTAAAAAACTTTGATTTAAAGTGTAGACATTTTATTCCAAGCTGAAACAAAAATTCTTTCATATATTTATCGTGCTTACTATTAACAATATTTATATAACTGTAATAAATATATGATTATGAGCGAATAAACGTTAAATAAATGTTAAATCCTCTTGTCTTAAATGTTAGTTAATTGTTTTGGTTTTTTCAATTGTAACTCAGATTTATTTAAATACTACATATATTTAAAAGTAAGAAAAACGCTTAATATACTTTTAAAATTTGGCTAGTTACGTAATTGTTGCATTTTCCTTAAACATCAAACTTTTTAATACATACGGAAAGCCATTTACACAACTGTTGCATTTTCCTTGTAGCGCCTGCCCTGTATTTAAGGGACCGCCTAAGGTTTGTCTGGGGGAGGGCGGCCCTAAACTCGAGGTTAGGGATAGTTTTGCACACGTGCGTTCTCAAACTACCTAACTCGCAAGACAAAAAATTAGAAAAAAACCTAATGTGATTTTTTTACCAAGAACGCAAAAGTTCATCAATATTTCCTGTATTAGTGTATGATTTCAAGGAATCGAGCATAACGTATTAAAAGATGTTAACTTTACGATGTTACTTGAAAATTAGGGGAAAAATACTTTTACAAATAAAGCTAGAATATGTTTATAACACGTGAGTTTTATATAATTTTTACAAAGCAGTTACGGTTTTCCATAGAGTCTTCAAGTTGTCTATACAAATTTGTACTTTGGTGGTATTAGAACATATTGAATACTTTTAATCAATATATACTTATTGAATATATTTAATAATGAAAAATATTTTAAGTGCATGGTAAATGATTGTTTATTATTAACTATATGAGTAATGTCATGTTATAAGAAAATAATATGTATGGCTCAGGAATAGATTACTAATCTCATTCAAAACTTATCTACTCGGTCGAAAAAGCATGGAAATATGTGTGGCTCAGGAATAGACTATTAATCTTATTCAAAATGTATTTACTGTCACAACAATCCAGGGAAATAATACGTATGGCCCTGGATTATAGACCTTTCAGAAGGATCTATAATCAAGAGTATGGCTCAGGAATAGATTACTAATCTCATTCAAAACTTATCCACTCGGTCGACAAACCATGGAGATATGTATGGCTCAGGAATAGACTATTAATTCAATAAAAACTTGTCTCCTACCACAACAATCCATGGAAATAATATTTATGGCTCAAGAATAGATTACTAATATCAACCAAAACTTACCTACTGTCACGAAAATCCATGAGTTTTCAAAGTCAGCTAGAAAACCACAGTGTACTGACAAATCATAACAACGTAACTTGAAAATTTACCAGCTCATGGACCACTGAGGATAAACCCTATAAACCCCTAAAGAAATACGTGTTTATCATTAAAAAATTCCGTTGGAATCACATTATTTTCTATGTAAGTTAAATAGACTCTTGTCTTTCATAAACCACGTGTATTTTTATGAAGTAATACTAGTAATGGTTTTGGGTGTATGTGCCAGACATGCAGACATGGGCACTGATGGACTGACAAAGAGGTTTGGCCGACCACGCTGAACTTTACCGTACAAAGAAGGTCGGGGTTAAAGAGAACAACAGCTGGGCAGCTTTGTCTGTTTTCCTGCTCGTACACGTGTCAGGCAGCCTGCCTGTCTCGGGTGCTTTTAGAAAGTAGGTAAAAGGGGCTGAGGGTCTTCTTTGTGTCCCTTATACAAGGGCGCGTGCCTCTCGGAAGGGCGGCGTGTCCTTTATCAATGGTGGGGGCGCTGCGCTACATCCAGCAAACATTTCGTTGTCGACTGACCCGCTCCATAGGTGCGGCGAGTGTTGGAACTACGTACAGGAGACGAAAGCTAAAGACAGTACATTGTATTTTTAGAACAGGATACGGAAGGGCTCCTCTGTAGTTTTGCACCTGTCAAAGTCCCGTTGTCCCAAATGTGATGAGGCACCAATATCAACAAACACCCTCGGTCGGGTCTGGTCAGGATAGAGATGGAATCCGGCTTCCTCTTTGAGTTCCTATCAGAAGACCTCGCTTCAGTAAAACCAGATTTTGTCAACAGGATGTAATTTCTTTCAAGTATAGTTTGTAACAATAGTTTATATGTATCTCTTTATACGCTTTAAAGTATTGTTTATTAGCAAATAAAGAGACTTTTAGGAAGAAAGTAAATTTATATATAGGAATCCGATTAAAAATAAGGCCAGGACAACGTTTTGAAATTAACAATGGATATACGGGACTAAATTCACGATCCTCGAGGGGTACTGCAACCTCACCCTGGCACAATTTCCTGATTTAAAAATCCAACTTTTGATAATTGGAAGCACTTATTACGTACATGAGCTTCAATATACTTTTTTTTCGTCAAATTTTCTCTTTTAGGTACGTCAGGAGGGCGGTTTGAAATTTTAATTGATTGTCACTGATCGGAGCGCTACCTGGGAGCCTAGTTTCGAACTATTTGAGAAACTCAATAGATTATTTATGGCGCTAAAATTCAAATGTCTTAAATATATCTTTTTCAAACTATATTGCATTAACTGTATTTCATCACATACGCGCGCGCGCGCGCGCGCGCGCGCGCGCTCACACACACACACACACACACACACACACACACACACACACCACTGTCACATTACACCTCATCTTCAGTATTTAAAATTGTTATTATTTATCTACTATCTACTATTATTTATCTATTATTGTTATTATTTATCTTGATAATAATATTCTGTCATAGTCCCAATACTGCTTTCGCAAAAACAAAAATACTTCAGACTCCCTATTCGCAATTAATAAATGTATAACAGATGCCTTGAATAACAATAATAAAGTGTTACTTCTTTACATTGATCTGGCAAAAGCTTTTGATAGTATATAAACAGAAACCTGCTTTTTCGCAAATTAGAATGTGTTGGAGTTCGCGGATTAGAGCTGAAACTGGTTCAGAAGCTATTTGAGCGGACGTACGCAAAACAGTCTCTATAAACAATCATTTAAGTGACACAATGAGTGTTGATTACGGTGTAGTCCAAGGTAGCACTCTTGGTCCACTTCTATTCTTAATTTACATAAATAATATTGTTAAACTCGAGATTACTGGTAGGATATTTCTGTTTGCAGATGATACTGCAATATTGTTTGAGCGGAGATCGTGGGAGGAGGTCTACCGTGTTGCTGCGGGAGAATTGGCGTTAGTAAAAACGGTGGTTTGATGAAAATATTCTAACCATGAATGTTTCAAAAACTAAATGTATTCCGATCTCATTGCGCAGCGCGGGCGAGCGAGCCGCCTGTGGACATGGGATTGGTACTCCACTCTTGCGGTGACACGAACAGTGGCTCCTGTGATTGTCGGGTGTTACAGAGGTTGAACCAGTACAAGTACCTGGGAGTCATCATGGATTCAAAATTAAAATGGGAACCACACATCCACATGTTAAAATCTAAACTAAGGAAAATGATTTACGTTTTCCATCAATTAACTGAAATATTAAATCCCAATGAAATTAAAACTATTTATTACGCCTATACACAATCAATTTTACAATATGGTATTATAGTATGGGGAGGGGCTTACAGGTCTATTTTATATCCGTTAATGACTGTTCAAAATTTAGTTATTAAGGCAGCGTTCAAAAACACAACAGATACCCGACTATCTTGCTTTATACAGAGACACAATTGTTATCAATTCGGCAGCTATATATTAAAAGCTTACTGGTCTTCGCGAGGAGCCACAGGCAGGAGATCGTCACCCCTGTCACACATAGATATTTTACAAGGAATGCTGTTAGCGTGGGCTTGCAGGTTCCCCGAGTAGTAAAATCGTATAATTACACCAATCCTTATTACATTGCAAATTTCCTACTCAGAAATATTCCGCAACACATAAGGGACCTGCAGGTCCCGCTGTCCGCATACATAAATCTTGTCTCTAACTGGCTGTTGGAGGTCGGCGCTGAACACGCTGAGTCGCTGCTCTCATCTATATACTAGACTAAAATATATGATCACGTTTATTTACTGGACTAACTTACTTTACTACACGCAACAAACTGTTTTTCACTATTGTTGCGATGGCCGTCTTGCGCCGTTTCGCCTCTCCGATGGATTTGTACACCTCTAATAAACCAAATTTAACCTAAGTATCGTTAGTAATTAATTTTGTTCCATTTTAATTATTTGCACTATAGCAAATAACATACCTTATTTTTATATGATCTTTTATATCAAATAATTAGACTATTGGGTATTGTGGCATAATTAATGTTGTCTGTGGCCTACAAATTACACAGATTATTTCAGATTTCATACTTAATAATTGTTTTGAAAATAGATATAAAATAATTTATTGTTATTAAGGGTAACTATTATGTACGATACCGCTGTGCACAGCAACTAGAAACTGACTCGTCACCACGCACAAGCCTCTATGGCCCATGTGGGACTAATTTAATTTATATTATGTGTACTGTGCTTGTTTGCAAATTTTGAAATAAAATTGATTTTGATTTGATTTATCTGTTTGTTATTCTGTTACAAATACTTTTATTATTTTTGTACTGTTACATATTTATCTCATTGTTAAGTTATTATCATAATTGTTACGTTGTTCTGTTTCTCTTTGCTAGTTGCTCCTGCATTATTTGGTATTATTGCTGTGTATTGTTATAAATTATTGCATAATGTCTTCCTTGTGTTATCTGTTATCATTACTAGTTTTGTTATGTTATTAGTATTTGTTATGTTATTACTAGGATTGTTGTTAACACAGTTATTAGTCATTGTATGCCATCTTGATTAGTTTATCCTTAGTTAAGTAAATTCATGTATAAATGGTGGAACCGTTGGAAATAAATAAATAAATAACATTGATAGGTTTACATGGCCATACCTGGCCACTACTACCTCAAACATCGCCGAGTATGCTAAAGAGGAGGAATCAGCAGAGCATATTTGGTTAGATTGTCCTGTGAAGGAAACAGGATTTTCCCAGACATTTGCCATCGTTCAGTGAAACAATAAATCAGTAACACTGTGTTTCGAGATCTGCAATCTGATTTCTTATTCAGGTAATAACTAACCTAATACATAATTACAAACTAGGTTAAAATAAACGAAATCATACCTAAGCGTTGTGCCATGCCTAATCCAGGAGCCACGTTGACACTCCAAGATCTAACTGCGAAGTGGATCGCCGGGGAGATGACAACTTTGGTATCGGCGCCCTGGGACGTGCTGACATGTGCACACACACAATCACAAATATGTCGTAAGGACTTTTAAAATATTCAATACATAATAATTATATCAAGTTTAACAAACCATGAAGATATGGAAAATTACTTCAATTACTCTTGTTTTGTTTGTAGAGCAGTATAACAATAATGGCCGACTTTCCATAACTTTATAGTTACTTACTTACTGCCGGGGCGTAACAAATCTCAGTCGATTCTTTGCCTCGTCTATGAGCCTCTTCCACGCCACCCTGTCTTCCGCCAGATCCACAGACCCTCCACACCGGGTCACATCTTCGACCACTTGATCGCACCATCTTATCTTTGGCCTACCCAAAGGGCGCCTTCCTGTCGGTACCGCCTGGTAGACCTCTTTTAACCTTGTGCCCTCCTGTCTCCGATGTACATGTCCTAGCCAGCTAATTCTCTTTGACTTCACCAAAGCCACAATATCAGGATCTTGGTATACATTGCGTAATTCTCTATTTTTTCTTATTCGCCACACCCCTTCATCACAAAACTTTATAGTTACCTAAATAAAATTTATGGCACTTCAAACTAAGGAGGATAATGGCCTAATTGCCTCCATGCAAAACAAGAAACTACATTACATATATAACAGTTAAATGGCACAGGACGAGGTTCCCAGTTTGGGCTGGCCTTTGTTGATTAATTCCAGGCTGTTTTAGTTTTGAATTCAGAGGTTTGAATGTTTGCAACTAATATCGCTATTTTCAAATTCTGTACTCAATGCTTTATTATTTTCTTTAAAGGAAACACACAATCTTCCAATAATTTTCAATTTCTTACACAAGGCCCTTTAACATTTAATGTGCCGTCGTCAACAACAATGAAGATTTATTTTTGAAAGTTTAACAGTGAAATAATAAAACGTGAGACAAATTTAAAAAGAAATAAAAATATAAGTTGTTGCACGCATATTAGTTATATATTTGTATTGAGGTACCTCTAATAACTATACTACTAAAAATAAGGGCTTAAACGTCTTTTAACGTTATTTTCAAGGAGTTAAATCAAGAAGGTCTCAAAAACTTTATGTATAAGTAGTATATGGAGTTAATTTATATCTGTTATTACAATTAAATATTTAAAGAATTGCTTAAATTTTTTCTTATTACAGATTGTGGTCTTCAAATCTCAAATTTTTCTCCAACAGTATGACAAGCTGGAGGTAAAACGAATGCTAAATAAATATGTTGTACACCAGTTGAAAAATAATGAAATGTTTACCTACGAATTTGCTGCATTCTTAAAAAAAACTTCGTGGAGTTTTTACTTGCACGAATACACACGTTCATTCAAATAAATGTATTAAGTTACACTTTATCGGAATGAAGGGTTTAGCGTGCTTTCGCCGTATTTAAGGGAAACCGTATGGATTGGTGGAGGGGGCAGGGTGTACTTAGGACTTAAACTTACGCTTCCGGGATTGTGCTATGTTATTGCGCATGCGCGGTGTGGAACAGCCTGACTCACAGGACAACAACCAGACAAGTTTCCTTAGTTGTCATTAATATTACAAAAATGTTTGCAAAGGGATGCTGAAATAATTGACACAGTTTAAATATCCTTAACTGAAACAGCTGGCTCTAAAATATATTTGTACACCTTGAATATAATTTTCACATCCTCTCTTTTTGTTAAGGATGGTTCTAAAGCCATGATTTGCTCTTAAAATGATAGGATAATCAGACGTGATGTAGTTGATAAAGTTCTTAGTTGTATATGGGTACATTTTAATGTGTTTATGTATTCAAGAAAATGAATACCTTCTAAAAGGGTAAAATTAAGAATCCATGCCATATAACATCTCATGTGTTTATTACAATCTGGAAGCAGCATCTGTATTTCATATCCTGCAGGCATTGTGGTGATGCAGTAGCATGATATATCAAACGCATTGGATGCTCACCAAAAGTAAAGCTATAGTATATTAATACTACCAGTGGCGTATAAAAAACATTGTGGGCAGGAGGGCTGATTCAAAGGGTGGTTTTGGAAGTATAAAATACCCTAAAAAATAACGGTTCAGGAACTTTCCCACTGGGAATGTTTTTGAGCTTTAGGATCTCATTAATGTGTTCTAGCTTAAACTTAACTACTGGGAGGAATTGAAATTGTATGTCTTTTAAAATTTAAGGGGGGGAGGTGGATTTGTGCCCCCTGAGTCCCCATAGTATGTACGCCCGTGGATACCACAAAGCAAACAGATTGTAACTTGGTAAATGATGGATGTCACTAGGGTTTAGTAATCATAATTATCTATGGTGATCATATGATCTTTATAATTTATTTGTTGATGTAAACGTTTCACTGCCCTCATTCTTGACTTTTATTACTCACTCCCTAACAATTAAAAATGTTAGTGAAAATAGAATATAATGTGACAATAACCTCATTTTAAATATATAATATAGGAACGAAGTGTCCTATATGTGTAACATATATCAATGACAAGTGTCCTAGATCCTATCCTTTAAAATCATCCATCTTCTATAAAAAACAAAATTATGGACATGTTTTATGAAGCCATACCCATGACTTCTACGAATTTGTTTGACAACTACTCGGACAACTTAATTGACATCTATTATATAACTTTTCTTTCCTCCATGGTATCTTCTTAAAAAAACAAAATTACACTAAACCTGTTCAATATGCCCATTTCTATAATGCAGTTCGGCAAGCATCTATCACTTAAAAATACGGTAATGCCTACTATTAATTTCCGAATTCTTTTTAGTACAACCTCATTCATAATTACGAGTTTCATTAGAAAAATATTCACTATATACCAGGAGGAACATGTAGATGTAGAGAACTATAAATATAAACTATAAAAAAGGAATTTTAAATTAGAATATATACGTTGTGATCCACCACTAATTAAAAAAAACATAACAAAAAATGGTACCATGTTGTACATAAATCCTTCTAAAACCACACTCTGTATAAAACCATACAAAATAATACAGTACCGGTATGGTCTAAAGTTCATGCTGAACCAAGAATAATATATTTCATAAAATCGCATACATTGAAAAATATTAATAGCTTTTTGAACTCTTTACAATATGAAGAATTGCAATATTAACATTTCCTCTTTACGTATATTTTTTGTGTGAATAACCTCGATTTCCTTGTGACCTTCCTTCAAAGTTTGGTCTTACAAATATATTGTAAAAATACCTCCTTTGATTGAAATTTTACATTATTCGTAAAAATGAATTACTGAGTATTTTATAACACTTATTCCACTCTGTATTGTATTAATAGGACCAAGGAAATTTAGTCAGTAAGACATCATTTGTATGGTTAAAAATAAATATATTTATTCAAAATAACATTATTATATTAAATATTGTTTACGAACTTATATTTAACAGTCAGTAAATAATATTATCTAATAACTTGAGTAACAAAACAGAACAAATTACAAACTAATACTAAATACAACCTTATTAAATCCATGAGATCAATACAACAGTCTAAAATCTGTATTAACAATGTTAATTTAATATATTATACATGAAAATGTGAAAATTAATAAAAAAATAAGAACAGAGCTAAACTGAAGTTTCATCAAGAATTACTTAAGGATTACTTTTTACTTTTGTATAGGCCTAAGCAAGATACTTTTGGCTCAAATAGTAGTAATAAAAATAACACCGTAAAAAGTAATGCTATTAAGGTGTGAATATCTTGAAATTAACTTTTACTATAATTATTCAATCTAAACAAATTTTACATCGTGGAGCACTTTTTTTATTGAATTGTATATTTTTAAATATAAAGCATGGTAAAAGAAATTCTAAGGAAACCAACTTATCTGACTGACATAGTAAATTTTTCTAGGTTACATGAAAATGTAGAACTCATGTGTAATTTTTTGTTTTAATAAACTGTTAGGAAGTTAACAATTCAATAGACATGAATAAAACAGAAACTTCAATCTATAAACATGTCAGTTTTTGTGTTCTATATTAAATACTAAAAAATATATAACCCTTATTTTAAACACATACACAACTACATGTATATCAATTATTTGCATAAATTCAAGTTCATATCTACACATTTTAATGTATTTATTGGTTTAGATATGTTGATGATATCTTGTGTCTTTTCAATGGAGATGAGAACCAAGCAGAACACTTTTTAACATTCCTCAGCTCTATATTGCCAACAATTACGTTTTCAAAAGTAATCCAAAAAGTCAAAATTAATTTTCTTGATACAAGCATTTCTAATCTTATGGAAATCACTCATTTGAAATTTATAGAAAAACAACCCAAACAGATCTAATACTATCATCCTCTAACCATCCTTGGAAATACAAATTAGCAGCATTTCACTCAATGGTGAACAGAATGTTAAATATACCAATGAGTGATGAGAATAAAACTAAAGAAATGAGAATAATAAAATATCTAGCTGTCAAAAATGGATATCAAACCCATATTGTAGACAAAATGTTTAAGAAGAAACAAGAAATATCAATAAAACCAACATAATAATACCTAATCCTAATACTAAAGAAATTCAGAAATATATATGTGTAATTTTCAGTACTAAATTAAATAAAGCTGTTCGAAAAAACCTTTCAAAAATTCAACTATTTCAATCAGTAAAACAAACAAGAAATAATACATTTAAATTATTGAAAACAAAGTGAACAAAAATGATGACAAACAAGAATTATACAATCAATATGGAGTATACAAAATTAACTGTAGTGACTGTGAAAGTTATTGTATTGGACAAAGTGGTAGAAATTTTAATAAAAGGTTTAAAGAACATATACTATCTTTGAAAACAAGTAACATGTCTACAATAATGTCTACCAGTATAATACTACCTAATCCTAATACTAAAGTAATTTAGAAATATATATGTGTACCTTTCAGTACTAAATTAAACAAAGCTGTTCGAAAAACCTTTCAAAATTCATCGCTTTCAATCAGTAAACAAACAAGAAATAATACATTTAAACTTATTGAAAACAAAGTGAACAAAAATGATGACAAACAAGAATTATACAATCAATCTGGAGTATACAATATTAACTGTAGTGACTGTGAAAGCTATTGTATTGGACAAACTGGAAGAAATTTTAATAAAAGGTTTAAAGAACATATACAAGCTTTGAAAACAAATAAAATGTCCACAATAAAATCAAATTTTGCTGAACACTTATTGGAAACTGACAATAACTACAAAAATATTGAAAAGAACATGAAACTTTTAGATATTGAAAGGAAAGGAGAGAAATTAAACACAAAAGAAGAATTACATATCGGTCTAAATAATAGTAACATTTAAAATAGTATTCCAAAAAATAAGACAAATCCAATAAAAAATATATATATATATCAAATACAGATTACTAATCTGTCTTCCGATCATATGTTAGTTTGGTTATTTAAACACATATGTGAAAGAAACGGCTAAATACAAAATAATTGAATCGTAAAAAGTGAGGGCTCTGTGGTGTAATGGTAGCACATTCACCCGCCAAGTGAGAGATCCGGGTTCGAGTCCCGGCGGAGCAAGTACTTTTTGTGATTCAATGTTCAATGAAATTAAATTAGGCTATTGCTACTTATACAAATTTAATGAGTGAATAAAAGTCATTTGACAGGTATTTGGTCTTCCGATCATATGTTAGTTTGGTTATTTAAACACATATGTGAAAGAAACGGCTAAAATATACAAAATAATTGAATCGTAAAAAGTGATGGCTCTGTGGTGTAATGGTAGCCCATTCACCCGGCAAGTGAGAGATCGGGGTCCGAGTCCCGGCGGAGCAAGTACTTTTTGTGATTCAAAGTTTATTGAAATTAAATAAGGCTATTGCCACTTATAAGATTAAAGATTATATAGTAACTTAATCTAAAAAACCTAAATCTAAAAGTCTGAATTTGCAAGGTATAAAATTTAGAAATTTTGTTTCTGTATTACATTTTTTAAGATAATTTGACTACCTTTTTATCTTAAAAAATGTGACTGTATATTATAAAAATTAAAAATTTTGAAAAAATCAAGCTTAATAAATTTGAAATTTTAAAAGGTAATTAAATTTAAATTTAAAACGATATCTTAAAATCGTTAAAAATTTTATACCTTAACAAATCCAGACAGGCCCTGGCGTCCTCGGTGCTGTCGTGACCCTCAGGATTGCCCTGGATCGACCTGCCGAGGACGTACATTACCAGGTCCCTCAGTGCCCGGCGGAACGGCAACCCACGGCGATGAGGGAAGACGACCGCCGTGTCCACGCAGGAAGAGTGCACCATCCTCAAGGCTCTAAGGTCGTTCTCAAGACCGTGGCCTATGAGGATGGTGTCTTCCTTTATGAACTCGGTCAGGTCACTCTGTACTTCCCTCAACGTCTTGAAGTTGCCGCGGTAGTCTTCCTCCTTGACACCGGAGAACCTCGTGTTGTAGTCTACGATTTCGGCTTCAGGTCGAACCAGGGACTCGTACTTCACCGAGCCGTCCTGAGTGATCACGGTGACCTTCAAGAGCTCTAGGCCCCTGACTGTGAAGCCCATCTCACAGTCAAGGGCGTAGACGTCTGGACGGTCCTCTGGAGTGGGATTCTGCCGGGGGAGGGTCCTGACGAATCCCTCCAGAGGACCGTTCATACCGGTGGAGATCCCACTCCACACATGGCGCCTGCAGGTTGAACATCCCTGGGAGGACGGGATACCTTGGCAGCAAAGGTAATAGGATGGGCAGGATGGGTTGGGGTAGAGACGGCCCCAGTGATAGGAACACTGTTCGCTGCTCAGGTACTCCCCATTGTCGGTGACAAGGAAGTACTTTTTGCAGCGAACACATTTGCGCTCCACGGCCCCTGTCTTAGGAGGGGTGTGGCAACTGTTTCTATCACTGGTATGCTTGGGGATAGGGTTGGGGCGGTTGAGGCTCATGGTGGAGTCAGACCCCATCGGCACAAACTCCTTGACGTCTACATTGAATCCTTGACTACGAGGCTGGCTAGGGTCAGAGGTCCTGAGAATCATGGCTTTCCCAGGAAAAAGCTCACTCTCCACAGGATAACCTGAAATGAAAATAACAATATATTAGATTATAGTAAATTATTAGTATAATGACTTACATCAAATTAATAAATGGCAACAACTCAAAAGAGTAGTTTGAATATAATAGAGCAGCAGGTTTTGAATGTAATACTGTTTGTTTCCTAGGGATGCACATAGATCCTGACTTTAACTTTACAACCTCACATTGATCAGCTAAGTAAGAAACTAAACAGTTGGATTTTTATCTTAGATATTTATCAGGATTCTTAAATAAATCTATTCTTAAGATTTTGTATTATGGTTATATTTTTCGGCTGGTATTATATGTTATTGTCCTTTATCGTCATCCTCTTTCAACCGAGATTTTAGACGGCAAAACTCTATAATAACTAGTGAAACCCTATCATATCAAAAAAATTATATAATTATCTCATGAACAGGGTGGGTTATACATTCAAGAAATTCTTGGACGGCTTTTCTCTAACAGTTAAAGTTTATAAATTATATTATTTAATTGCCATGTTAAGTGATGTTTTTGGGATCTAATTAAATTTGAAATTACATATACAAATAACATTATATGTAATATAGTTTTTATAAATATTATACGTATATGATTGTGACAATGTTCTATACAGTGTTGTGATGTTATGAACAATAAAAAATTAGATTTTCTTTAAATAGGTTATTAGAGGAAAATTTTTGGATTTAAAAATGATTGAAGTTTATTTTAATAAAAATATATACTCGGAAATGTAACTAGATATGAGGAGTGATTAAGTGTAGAGACTTACCAAGCTCAAGAAGTTCACTTGGCTTGAGGAGGTAGCTCTTGAGACAGTTGTGCAGCTCACAACCGCTCCCTCCTCGCACCGAGGTACCAGGGCTTCCGCCGTCTGCTCTGATGGGCCCCTCCTCGTCACTGGAGCTTTCGGTGCTGCTGCCATCTGTTGAGATAACAACAAACAATTGGAATTATTTTCCTTATTTTAGAATCCTATCAATTTTTGATACTTGGATGTTAAGCATGAGGAACTGAAAACGGATAGAAGCATAAAGATCTGTTGAAGTAGTAGTAGTAGTAGTATTTATTACAAATACGCTCTATGATTTATTACAGTGATATTTTTAGACGAACAATTTAAGATATTACACTGCTATTTTGTTTTTGTTTTGTTTATTTCCAAAAATTATAAGTAGTTTATAAATTTGTAAACAACAAATATATAATAATAGATTTGTTAATTTTAAATAACAATCAGATCATATTTTGCAATCATTTTGCATTCAAAACACTTAATAAATCGAAGGTAGTCAATGTAGTTATAAAAATGGAAATTTTAATTATTAAATATTAAGTACAAGAACTAAATCTTTTAAAAACATTTTGAGCGAAAGTCAAGACGAATTAAATAAAATGGACAGAAATATACTAACCAGACCGAAGTGTCCTGGACTCTCCGAGGACGGCGTGAAGAGGGCTTCCTGGGACGGCGGGCTGGGGACCTCCTGAGACGGCGGGCTGGGCTTTGCCGGGAACGGTCAGCAGGGGGGTTAAAGGACTGGGGGGCAGAGGTGTTCTAGGAACGCCTAGGATAGGGGTCATGGGACTGGGAGGCATTGGTCTGATGGGACCTGTTAGGTGGGAGATGACTGGGACGGGACCCTGGATAAAACCCGTTCCCGGCGAAACGATGGGACCCCCATAATATATATGGGGTTGTGCTGAAAATAACAATAAATTCACATTATGAAACACAAGCTAATAGCTGATTATTAGATTCTTTGTAATGGTTAACAATTTATTGTTTCATTAAATTTAGCAAAATTGTAATTATTGAACCGTTAGTTAAAAATTGTTATTTAGAGTCATTAAAAAGTTCTCTAATTATCTAGTGATAAAATCATAGAGAACACATGAACTAACCTATACTAATGTGGGGGGCACCATACTGGCCGGCATGTACTGGAGCTGTAGGTGGCCGGGGGCAGTAGGGCAGGGGTTGTTGTCCTGAAAATACGAATTACTGAAAATAAGTCCTGAAATATACATAATTAATAACTAATGAATAGTTACAATGAATTATAAGATGGTTCACCTTTAGGCAGTTTGTGACAAAATAGGTGCTATGTCGTTATATTTACTTTACAATGTCCTCATTTACGATGGGTGTATGTTTTACCACCTTAAAATTTTGAAGCAGTTACTGCTTGAACTTTGTAGATTATTGAAATGTATTAAACATTAATTTTAGGTGCAGACTTTAAATGTGTCCTCTCACAGACATAACTGAATGTGGATATGGTATATAATACTTCTGAATCTAATTACGAGAACATGATATAGCTTTTGTCAAAGGACCTGTGAACTTGGTGAATCAATATGGCGTTATGTAAATTAATTATAAATTTAAATATGTGATATTGATTTAAATCTGTCTACACTGATCACCTAACGGCTGAGAAACATCCAATGACACTTTCATTAGTTGTTCTCTTCTTTTTGTTATTTTTAAAGCAATTAATAATTAAATTTCTAAAACTCTGAGATACAAAGTACCATATTGAATTGAATGTAGTCTCGGGTTTTTACGTAGTAAACTATATTTATAGCGGTATAAAAGCAATGTCTACAAAACACATACGAAATTAAATGCTCACCTTATTCTGAATTCCATTGGTAATAAATATTAAAAATAATAAAACTATAATGATCTGATAATATGTAAGTATTTAGAAAAGCATAATGTTCTTACCGTGGTAGACGATATGGGGATACCCCATGGGGTATACCCCAGCACTTCCAGGTGCCATAATAGTTGGCACATAGTGCTGGGGCCGGCAGCCCATGTGGCGGGGGACTTGGCAATCTAAAAATAACATGGAAATTAAAATGTAATTTAATATAAAATAATAATTCCTGTTAGATTAAATTATATATATACGTATTTTGCATACTACTCTTTCCATCAAACGGTTCGAATATACAATATTTTGCTAACGTTACTTGTATTATTTATCGTTCGCTTAGTAGCCCCTGGTTTATCTCCCATTTATTTTGCTAAATACAGAAATGTGATTGTGTAATGGTATTTACTTTTTAAAACTTTTTAATTAAACCTTTAAAGACACAATGTGTCAATTTTGAAGTTCTCTTGTAAATTAGTTTTAAATGACCCTTACAACGACTAAGTAAAGTAGTATAAATTGAATAATTATTATAAATTAATGTATTTGTTAATTATTGCCGTAGTTTACACAATATTCTTGACATTATTTTAAAACTGTATTTGAGTTTTTAAAGCGTTTTAAGTAGAAAACAAAAAAAGCGGTTAGCAAATGTTTACTTCTAAAAGTAATTACTAATATGCGAGTGTCACGAATAACACACTTCCAAATTTCCTCCCGTCCAAATATATTTTTCATTGCATAAACCAGTAAAAATATTTTTTATTGTAGTGATTTTGGTTGAAAAAATTAAGAAATGCGATCAGTAACGTTGTTTTATACATGACATTAATGGATTCATATAATTTATAACTGGAATGAATGTAGTGTACAACTAAGTTTTGACTTTTTAGTGACCACCTGTTACAGCAGACTGTAACAAAGCATGTAACAATTATTATTTCCTTACGCTACGCCACTACTTTTGTAAATACATAATTACACTTTCAATAAAAGCAATCAAACCAAAGATATATAAAGGATAAATTATTTAATGTAATACTTAGTGGCAACTGACCATTTGCTATTATGCCGTACTGAAATTTCCAATTCGTATTATCGATTAGAATATACAGTTAATATTTTTACAAATTCTTGACATTGCTCTGAAACTTCATGAGAGTTTAGTCAAGAACAATTTAAGTGGTGCAAAAATCAATAATAAGTTTGCATTTATGAAAATAAGTAATTAACTATTTTATTATTTAACGCTACTGTTTTGGTATAGAAAACTAACACACTTCAATAACAATAATCAAACCGAAGAAATATACACGTATACATTATTAACTGTAAAACCTTTTGTTATTTTTATAATGTATATTATAATGTACGAATTATCTATCATCATTATATGTAAAAAGTGTTTCTGCCTTAAATAATGGTTTCTGCAAAGATTCTAGAATTATACACTATAAGAAATACAATAAACGTTAAAACCTACATATTGATGTTAGTAAGAAACAAGTAAGTCATGTAAAATATTGGAAATTGCATTACCTATATCTTTGAGACCAAATTTAAATCACAATATATGTGGTTTACAGGTACACATAAAATATCTGTGCTGCGGTTTTTTATAACAGAATTAATAGATAAATATGCGTAAAGGTTGTTTTACTTACTAAGGTATTTTATTTTTTTGATTATACCTATAATTTTGCAGTCAACCGAGATGAAAATACTTTTACATCTTAGTACCTTAAATATATATTTACTAGTAATTTTTATAATTATATAATGTGTGTGCGAACAAAGTCAGTAATATAAAAAAGACCTCTGAGTTGTGCGGTAAAGGTTTAGATGATAAATAGTCTTGATTCATGAGAAATTCAGGTCTTTTAAGCTTATTATCTACTTGGCTGATATAATAGTTGCATTCGTGTCTGGTGGTTTGAAAAGTATGGCCTGTAATAATATTCTTTTATTAAGCATTTTTAATATTGATAGCTTTCTCTCTCTTTGGTGAATACCATCATACATTGTGACCAAAATAGTTTTTCTACGAGAAATTCTCCTATCGATTTCACATAAAAATTTCTTAGCGCAAGTTTACAATAAAATTGATTTTGTCTCACAATTAAAAAAAGTGCGTAATTCTACAGACTGCTAAATTAAGGCTTAAGAAATGCAGTTAATGAATATTGCCTATAGCAGAAACACGTATTAAAAGTATTTTTTGTATATATATTTTAATATTAAAGAGTAGACTTTTGCGTTTGTGTACCTTAATTTAAAATAAATAAACCTGAATTGGTTTTTTATAAGTAATTAAATACTAACATCAATTTTGTTTGGTAGAAAACCTATAGGTTAGACTTGTTAACTATGTAGACTACAATAGATCATGAAATGTGAGTCCTAATAAGCAATGTATTTAGTGACTTTTATTAGCATAAACAATGCTTAAACTATAATATATATTTATAGATACAATACTGTTAAAAAAGACCTGTAACATTTAATTTTTCTCCACATAACTTATATCCTAAAATTGACAAAATAACGCTGTCTAATATGTGTAGCAAAACAGGGCCATTATTCATATTTTATAAAATTAATTAAAAACCTATAGTAAATATTTATATCGTTGATTAAATTAGCGTTTATTAGGTTTAGAATTTTTAAAACCTTGAGCAAATAACTTATTTCATATTAACTTTAAAAATAAAACAGCACTTTTAAAAGTTTAGAACAGAACTTTAGATTTGTAAGATTGATTCTGGTGCGACTATTTGGTAATTACAGTATTATTCAAGAAGTCCTTATTAAGTATCAAAGGAAATATGTAAAAACATGTGTATGGTTTATATTATTTTGTATACATTGATATAGTACGTTGGTTTTGTTTATCATTGCTTCCTTAATTAATTTATTACAGGTAATTTAGATTTGTTTGGTTAATATTTCTTATCATGAGCCGAGAATCAAAACAGTTTTTAGTTTTAATGATAATTTATTTTTGAAAGTTTAACAGTGAAATAATAAAACGAGACAAATTTAAAAAAGAAATAAAAATATAAGTTGTTGCACGCATATTATTTATATATTTTTTATTGAGGTACCTCTAATAACTATACTACTAAAAATAAGGGCTTAAACGTTGTTTTCATGGAGTTAAATCAAGAAGGTATCAAAATCTTTATGTATACGTAGTATATGGAGTTAATTTATATATGTTGTTACAATTAAATTTTTAAAGAATTGCTTAAATTTTTCTCATTACAGATTGTGGTCTTCAAAACTCAAATCATTCTCTAACAGTATGACATGCTGGAGGTAAAATGAATGGCACATATATGTGTGTGTGTGTGTGTGTGTGTGTGTGTGTGTGTGTGTGTGTGTGTGTGTGTGTGTTGTACATAAGTTAAAAAGTTAAAGTTAAATATTTTTACTTACGAATTTGCTGCATTCTGCAATAATATCTTCGTGCTAATACACAATAAATCTTGCACAAATCCTTAAAATTTTTTGGAATGAAGGGTTTAGGGTGCTTGCGCCGTATTTAAGGGAAACCCCTATGGATTGGTGGTGGGGGCAGGGCGGTGATAAGACCTAAAACTACGCTTGTGCATTGTTAATGCGCATGCGCGGTGTGGAACAGCTTGACTCACAGGACAACAAGCAGACAAGTTTACTTAACTGTGATCAATATTACTGAAAACAGAATGAGTCATTAATAATATACGACTTAAGCCTTTAATAATAAGTGTTGCCCCATTCGAATTAAAAATATCTAAAACAAGCATTGTTACATTAGAAAAAAATGTAAAGTGGAATGTGAAAATATTTTCTTATAATCTGGATATTAAAGACATTAGACATTTATTTTGTACTATTCACTGGTACCTAAGATTAAACACGAAAAACGATTTAGTTTTATAGAATAATACAATTTTGATTGAAAAAATATGTATTCATTTTATTTAAGTAGAGTGGAATGTCTCGTAAATTGTTTTATAAACCCATAATGTAGTGCAGGAAGTAAGGGACTGCATATGCTATTAGTAGTACTCCTACTATTTATTATTACTATATCTAGTGATTATTTATTAAGGTGCAAAAATTCCTCACCTCATACTGGATTCGAACCCGGGTCACCGGCGTGATAAGCCTAGACGCAGCCCACTCGGACACCGGTAGCGGGACGGACGCTAGGGTAGTTTTGTAGCACAGATCTCAACACAGCCTCTGCTTGTAGATATTTTACTGATCATGTTCTCTGTTCTTCAGCTGTGCCTGTAACGTTTTCCAAAAGTGTTATAGCATTATAATAATTATTTTATTTTCTAAAAATTGGATAAAAGCCTGAACAATTGTTAATGTAACTTACGTCAAAAACGTCGTTAATCTAGAATTATTTAATCAAGGTGACAAAAGTAGTTAATACATCTCCGTATTGAAAGGTTTGTAACCCCTTGCCAATACAATAATTTGGGTTCGGAAGGGGGGTTTTAAATAATTCTGGAAAACACGCGTAAAAATAATGCAACAAAGTAATAAAATAGTTAATAATAATTAAAAAGTGTCTTGAATTATTTATAACACTTTTAATTTTAACAAATATAATATTGTATAATATTAAAAAATATCGTTATAGAAATATTTCGGTAAACAATGTTTGATCAATAGTTACCGCAAATATTTTATAATTCATTCAATAATAAAGTAATATGAATTGATAGCACTACAAAAATATCTAAGAAAAACAGAACATAAAACTCTCTGTGTGCTTTGAAATAAAAAATATTATCTGTCTATTTTTATCCATTAAGGTATCACGCAAGCAGTGATATGTCTTATCAGTAGCAAGTAGCATTAAAACTTTTGTACAGAGTATACAAATCTAATTAACTGAGGATTATCGCTACACTGACAGAATATCTATTCTGACAATCAAATTAAATACATACTAGGCCTACATAGTGAAAATCCTATGTTTTCAGCGCGCATTAAAAATCTTTATACATTAAAAAGTGAAAACTACAAATTGGAATAGGAACGAATTTGACTGTTAAAATTTAATCAAACTTCTTAATATAACAACTGTAACTGTCCATGTATCATGTATATTTTATGTTATTTTGAGCTGGCAATGAGATGAAATAAATATATAAAGGATATTTTTACGTAACAAATTAAAGTATTAAAGTAATTAAAGTAAAAATCTGCTTTTCATAAAATTAAATTTTATTTATTCAGTTGAACTGTTCTTATCGAAACACAGATAGTCATCAACACAAGTTGTACTATTCACAAGTTGTGTACCGACGATGCCTCAGCTCCGGTTCCACCCTAAACACATGATGATGAACTGCTCAAACAAGGAATCATAGATATCATATTAATATCACAGCTCAAAGTGCAAGGGACAGTCCAAGCAAATATCGCCCTTGACTCAGCCCACCCACTAGCAATCTGACAAAGAGCAGCTAGGGCTGACTGCGGCTCTAGTTTACCAGGAGACTCAGCCTCGCCAAACAAAGGACGTCTACAAGAAGGATTACTATAGAAGTATAAATAATTGGCAGGGCGACATTGTCTGTTCTTACTTTTGTACCTGCTAGACAATATCTGCGTACAGGGAAAGTAGGGAAAGGTGTAGACTGTTTACTCCTTTTGTCCTTTGTAGGCACAAGGGCTGCAAACCTCTTGGAAGGACGACTTGTTCTCAGTGAGGTACAGATCGTCATAAATTGTATAGGCTTACTGTAAGCTGAATCGGTGGGGTTGCTAAATCAGCGCCTACATCTTGTTGAAGAGAAGAACACGCACCCCTTACTGAATATATATAAAATATACACAGATTTACAATATCTTTTTTATTAACAAAACACGGTCTAAAATGAGGCTGTCAGCGAGTAGCTTGCAATACAAAAATCGTATAAACGGCAGATCCAGAGTATATTATGTCAATTACTGTGCTTAGATCCGAGTTCCTTCATTAAAAGAATATAAATTACATTAATGCCTGTTGCTAAGTAACATTTTTGTACACAAAATTAAAAATTAATAGAGATATTGTAAATTTATCAGCAATAAACTCCTTTATGAACAATGACAGACAATGACAAAATTTTTAATTAACAATAATAAACTGCTTTATTTACAATAAGGCTTACATTATTCACAATATATATTAAAAAAACCAAAAATAAAAGCGATTTGTTGTATATTAACAACAATAAACAACAAGCGCAGTCGTACAGTAATATTTCGACAAAAATGTTTTTATAGATGACAAAATCGTAGATAAGCTGTTATATTGGAAATACATTTGATTGTCGCTTGACTAAATGTTACTAAATACATATATGTCATAAAACCACAGTATTAAAAACATTCATTAAATATAAAATATATGAATAATCTAAGGCATCCTTAGGTAGGCGTGAAATATGTATTCAATATTTTTGCATCATAAAGCATATAAATAATAAAAGGGGGATAAGATACCTTGAAGCTGCAGTTTATTTCTTGGCTATTCGTTGGAACATCAATACGAACCATTTTGTTCCACAGTAAACATGCTCTAAATGAGTTATTTATTGTTCGATTTAAATATTATTTGCGTAATTAGATATGTGATAAAATTTACTATAAAATTTATTATTGGATACCTGCTGGATTTTAAGACATTTAAATTTTATCAGGCATTTGCAATGACCTGAGCAGTAGCGGGATATACCCTTGTCTTAGGGGTTACAGGATTATTATATAAAATTATTATGCAGTGTCCCAGAATCTTCTACAAATATTTTCAGGTATTTATTCCTGAACCAAAGCCGAAACAAAACATCATATTCAATTCTTTGTTGTAAGGTTTTTTGACGATGGAAGGATTGTGAAGGAAACAGGATTTTTCCGGACATTTGCCATCGTTCAGTGAAACAAGAAATCAGTAACACTACGTTTCGAGATCTCCAATCTGATCTCTTCTTCAGGTAATAACTAACCTAATTATGTATACGTCATAGACTTCTCCTTCATGTCTTTAAAAAAAATGGCATACTACTGATGAAATAAATCATAGTCATTGGAAGATATTCCAATTTTAATTTCAATGCAACGTTCTATGATTTTTGGAACTGATGTTCTAATGTAATTAAAAATCACGATCCCTCCTTTCCTATAATACTGTAGGTAATAAAAGACTTATGATCCACATTTGAAAATAGGGTTACTCATAAAAGGACCAACAAAACATATATGTGAGAATATTTTACATGTAATAGTTGGTAACATTTAATATGAAAGACCCAATATTATTATTATTATTATATTATTCATTCTCGTAATATGACACTAATTATCATCTATACCGTTAGAAAAAGTAATATAATCGAGGGTATAATCCTTTACCAGAGGGATATATTATCTGCTACAGGTAAGATGGACAGAAGTCGACCAAACATTTTTTTATATTAACTAGTTAGGAAGAAACCTTTGCGGATTAATATACTTCATCCTTAGCTACCAATGCCTCATCCATAAGTTTTTTATCACAGTGTTAAGTTCATAAACTAATAATGCATCTTCAAGTTGTAGCCTCATGTGAAATATACCTTTCTTCCGACTCAGCCGGAAGGGATATTTTGTATTTGATGTTTCTATATATTCCTTTCCTTATGAAGAATAGTTAGGCATGATTCTATAGAGGACATTTTATACGTAAGCAATATTAATACTTGCTTAGGGCGTAACCTTGAGACATTTTTGTGAGTGCCATTTTACGGATTTTTGTGTAGTGTTGAGTCTATGGAGCTGTTCCATTGTGCAGATGATTCACGGTACGCGTAATAGTGCATACGATAAAAAATTATAATCTATTTTTTTACTGCAGATAGTTACGAGTAATTATTTAAGGGCAGGTACTGAAAAATTATTTCTGTAATAAATGACAAGTCAAAAACTGTAATTTTCATGCTTCATCTGTTTAATTCCATAAACACTAATTTTGAAATGTATTTATATTTATAAAATTAAATATGAAACAAAAATGCCGCAAATAAAAATTCTATACTGTGACAGTGAACTATTTTGTCTAAAATACGAGCCTAAATTATTGTTTACAAAATTAAATTAGTATTTTAAATTTGAGTTAATTAAACTAAATAAAGAACACTCCATTTTCGTGAAGCTATTAAATGAAATAAATAGTTTAATTGTGGATTCATATACAAATAACATAGTTTTAATTATATCTAGAAACATGTTTCATTGAGTTTTCACGATTGAATTAAGCTTGAACTGTTAATGCTCAGTGAATACCCTTAACTAGACTATGAGTAGATTTTCCATTGGTATGGACGCCAAGTACGCAATGCCTATACAATAAAAATGATACAGCATAGATACTAGACTAATTGTGCACAAAAACCATAATTACATGTTACCTTCCGTAATATTCCAAAAATCGACTCAAAAATAGCTTTTACTTTCACAAAAATGTACAACTGTAGATACAGCAGTAAATATCTTATATTCAAGAGAAAAACAAATGATGGTATTATTATAGTATTCTTATAGTTGATATGAAAGAACTTAATATACGATAATACAAATCTTATATCTCAAAAGAATGAATCCATACATCTAAATTAAGAAATCTAATTAAAATTAAAAACAAAAGCAGCATTTATCATTAGTTTTAATTTGTCTCTAATTACTGTATACTCATAATTAAAAAAAAAACGTAAAGGGAAAAGAGCCTACATGGGCTTTAATGATCTGTGCGTAGAGAATTTTATGTTTTTTTAATATATATTTAGCAGTGAGTTAATTAATTTTATAAACGTATTAACTGAAAGAATCAACTGAAATAGAATAAATGAAGGATATGATTTAATTAATCAATCCATCAATCACATTTTTATTGCTTTCAAACAATTTTACATTGCATTTACAAACGTCAATAAATAAAGCTAAAAATCCTGCATTTTGCTATTCTAAGATTTATTCACTACTCGCATACATACATTAAATTACATTCTCCCACTCATTCATACATGGCTTCAGTATCGGTACTAAGTTACGAAAAATTAGTGGTCTTAGCGGCGTAACATGAACTCATCTACAGAGTAAAACACTTCAGACACTAAAAGGTCCTTTAAATCGAGCTTGAAACAGGGTTGGGTTGTTGACATTTTTTATGCTCTCAGGGAGATTAATTAATCTGACACCAGCTTGTGAAGGAAGTTGTTCAGATGCCAGTGTTCTATGATGTTGCATCCTGTAGCTGTCCCCAACTCTAGTATCATACCTGTGGACGTCCCTGCCACGTACTAACTCACATCGGAATCGGCAATACAGAGCTACATCCAAGATATAGAGGCAGGGTAAAGTCAGAAAACCATGCTCCCTGAAAACATCGAGGCACGACTCTCTAGGATTCAATTTGCACACGATTCTGATGACTTTTTTCTGAAGCCTGAAAACTCTGTTGAATCTGATCCTGGCATATCCACCCCAAAGGCGTATGCCGTAGGTCAAATGGGGATATAAAAGGCCAAAATAGACCATCCTTAGAACGTCAAAAGAGCAAACCTGTGCCAAATTCGTCAGGGCAAAATCGCCTGAAGCAAACCTTGCACATACATGCTCAACATGATCGGTCCAAGTTAATCCTCTATCGAGATATATTCCTAGAAATCGAGTGGATTCCACTTCCTCTAAAACGGTGTCTTCTACCATGACAATGGGTCGAATTTCGTTGATTTGTTGACGGACACAAAAACTTATATAATTCGTTTTTTTATTACTTGTTTTAAGATTTAAGTCCGAGAAATACTGAATACAATAATTCAGTTCAACAAAAGTTTCTATTTCCAGAGCGGTATTTGATTTTGCTCTAACGCAGAGAGTCGTGTCATCCGCATATTGGACTATCTTTCCATTCTGAATTGATAGTCCAAGATCGTTCACATAAACTAAGAACAGTACAGGTCCAAGGATAGATCCCTGGGGGACCCCCTGATTCAAAGGAACTCTCTGTTACTGAACATTGGAAATTTCTACAAACTGATATCTGTAACTGAGATACGATTTCATCCACTTCAGTGGCAGACCACGTACCCCATACGATTCCAATTTTCGCAAAAGAGTAGCATGGTGAACACAATCAAAGGCCTTCGAAAGATCGAGAAATACACCAATTGTGTGCTCCCGACTCTCAAAACCCCCCACGATCGCATCCACAAGGCTTGTGATAGCATCAATTGTTGACATGTTTTTTTCGAAATCCAAATTGTCTTGAAGACAAATTGTCAAACCTATTGAGGAAATCCATGAGTCTTGCAAGAAAAAGTTTTTCAAATACTTTACTTAAAACTGGCAGAATTGAAATGGGACGATAGTTGCTTGCGAGGCAAGGGTCGTCCTTCTTAAAAAACTATGTTATGGAATTACTCTCTGTTTTTACCTGGGCTGGAAACACACCTATTTCAAAGGACATTTTAACCAGTCTTGTCAGTGGTTTCAAAATGTGCTTAAGGCAACGTTTGAGTAGCCACACTGACATGCCATTGATGTCTCATTTTTTTGTGTTGAATCCCCGTATCACCCCCGCCACCTCGTCTTCGCTAGCAGGAGAAAGCACCATGGATGATACCGGTCCCCTTATAGGTTCCAAACTAGACCGACTGCCGCTCCACGGCAGGTTCGGCACCGCGGTTGCAAAAGATTTACTACACTCCCCGGCCACTTCTTCAGGGGTCTGTAAAAGTTCATCCCCAACTTTAATTTTTATTGGTTTTGAAAATTTTGAAAAATCTGGTTTTAAATTTGAGTTAATAATTTCCCATGCTACTTTGGATATGTTATCTGCTCTCTTCAGTCTACTTTCAATGTCATATGCTTTAGCTGCTTTTATGACTTTCCTGTAAATTCCCTTATAGCTTTTGAAAAAGGTTTTAAACCGCTCATCTTGAGACTCCCTAAATATGGAGTAGTAAAACTTTAATTTTTCTCATGATTTGAGTATGCCCTGGGTAACCCATTGATTTTTTTTTGAAATGTTATTATATCCTTGAACATTTCGAATGGGCAAGTGGCGTCAAGATGTGTGGTTATGCAATAACTAAATGCGTTGAATGCCTCATTTTGGGGATTCTAAATTGTTTAAGAAAGTCCATGATTCTTTTGAAAGAGACTGACAGAGACGATCAACATTTCTGGGATGTAGAGACCGTTTGAGTTTTTTTAGTTTGGTGTTCGGGTTCCGTATGGTGTTCGGGTTCCGGCCTCACTCCAAGAATGGTAACCCCCTGCGCAAAATGGTCAGAGATGGCGGTGTCCAATGCAGAGACCACAGCAGTTGAAATGTTTGTGATGACATTGTCAATGGCTGTGCTCGATGTAGCGGTCACTCTAGTGGGTAAGTTCACAGCCCACTCCAATCCGAATGAATTCAACACGTCTCGAAGCCGCTGGGTCATGGGGTTGATGTGGTCTAAGACATTGATATTGAAATCGCCAATTATGATGAAATGCTTGGACTTTAGTTGAAAAATGACAAAAGTTATTCGATTTTCTAAAAAAATGTATCGGTGCAACCTCTGGGCGATCCATACAGTCCGACTATGTTTACCTTTTCAGAGGATTTTAGGGAAACACTTATGCCACTAATTTCAAAGTCCAATTCAGAACTATAGTTTGCTTTAAAAGGCTCGAACTTTAAATACTTTTTTTTTAATGGCCACACCTCCCTCTTTGTAAAGACTGCGATGAAAAGAGTTTGCTAATTGATAATTGTTAATTTTAAACTGAGAAATTGAATTAATGTTGAAACTTTGCTCTGTAACAATAAATGCATCAGGATTAAATTCCTCGCATAGCAGTGACAGTTCACTCACTTTGTTCGTTGCGATCTGGGCATTTTGGTGTAACACAGAAAGCTTATTTAAATTAAATTTAGGGTTTGTTAGTTTTGAACGATGTCAATTTGTGTTGTGGTTTACCGATACTGAAACCGAGATGCGTCTACTGGGACTTCTAAAAAAAATTTGGTCTATGTACAGTAAGTTCATCTTCCTTGTTAATTTTTAATGCGTCCGCATATGAGTCTGTACCAGGGCACACGCGCGGGGACGTTTTCAAACTGAAGGTCCAAAAACGGATGAGAGCTCACCGGAGGAAAGTGGATCGGCAACATCAGTCAACCGAGCAGCAGGAGCCTTCAGATGGAGTTCAGCAGGCACAGGAGGATCATCACGAGACTCAGGGGCAGAAGGAGGGCCAGCAGCAGAAGAGAGCCCCGCATCGTGTTCAGGCCCCGCAGTGGCCACAGGTTCGGTGTCATCAGAAAGTCCGGTCGCATCAGAGGATGGCTTGGCCCCGTGATGTAGCTCCGCAGCAGCCACAGGTCCGGTGGTGGACGGGGACTTATCAGCGGGAGACGCCATGATAGCTGATGAAGGGTCACAGACGGGTATATTAATCCTCAGCAAAGCCTCGATGATAAGTTTAGCGAAGAGGCGCTTGCCGGGCATCCTAATTATTTTAATAAGTGATATTTAGAAAAAATTAAGAAAGCAAAGTCATGAGTGAAAACTTTTACAAAAATATGTCAATGCCTGTGAGAGGGAGGAGTGCTAAGGTCTATTAACCTTGTTAGTCGGAGCATTATTATGTAATACTAAGTCTATGGTAATTTTGAAGAGAACGTAGGCATATAAGATTATTATATTATTTAATCGTTTATCGGAGATTGCAAAACAATCATAGATAGTAGGTTATAAATGGCAGCGTCACATAAATCCAGATAACAACTATTATATTTAAGATTAAATTGAATATGAAAAAGATAAATATCCTTTTTTGCTGGTTGAATGCTAGGGGGGGTGCTAATTCAGTGACTGAGCCATGTTCATGCGCTGAATAAGCGCCACCTTAAAGTGGGGGGGGGGGGGGTGCTAATTCAGTGCCCCTGGTCCGTGTCCGTGCGCTGAATTAGCAACCCCTGCCGTGACGTCAAAGCCCAAGGGGGTGCTTATTCCAGGGGGTGCTAAAGCAGCGTCCCCGGGTTTACCAGGAGACTCAGCCTCGCCAAGCAATGGACGTCTACAAGAAGAATTACTGCTTGTATAAATAATTGGCAGAGTCTGAGTCTGTTCTTACTTTTGTACCTGCTAGACAATATCTGCGTACAGGGAAAGTAGAGAAAGGTGTAGACTGTTTACCCCTTATGTCCTTTGTACAAGGGCTGCATACTTCTTGGAAGAACGACTTATTCTCATTGAAATACAGATCGTCATAAATTGCATAGGGTTACTGTAGGCTGCATTTTTTAGCGCTTGTGGAAATTTTAAAACCCTTTAACGATGAAAGAAACTCAAGTCTTTCCAAATATTAGTTTTAAATTATGACTTATGACTTTATTCTGTTCTCAATGATGTATCGTTGTCGAATAATTTTGTAGATTTAATGTATTTTATAACGATATAGATATTTTATCTAGCAATACATGGTTGTTTGGCTGTAACGTTTTGGTCACCAAATTGGGTTGACAATTTACATGAATTGGAACAAAGTTGATGTGATATCCCATCTTAAGCGTTGAAAATGTATGACTTCGCTAAGGGTACCAATCACTGATATTGACAGACTTCGTAGCCATGAAGCCATGAAGTTAACACCATAAGTAGGTATTAGACAAAAGACAATAATATTGTCACTTTTTCAATTTTCAACTGCTGTATAATGCAGTAATATTTGATTTAATAGTTCAAATAACTAATGACAAAAGGTCATAAAAAGTGATTGATGAGTGAATTGTACATTTTGACAAACCAGCACTTATTGAAAAGTTGTAAATAGGTCAAATTACAAAGTGACTGTCGTTTTAAAAAACGTCCTTAATTATTTACAAAATGTAGAGTCAATTTGAACAAAACCGTCATCAATACGAGTATAATATTTGTTTATTTGAAATTTGTAAAGTGTTTAGTGTTTCTACTAATTCTTTAAAACGTAGATGAGAAGTGTTTAGAGACACTCTGGAACTCTTGTCTTGAATGTTTTTTGACAACACAGAGAACAGTGTTTTAAATTTACTAACAACGCTGTTTAGTGGTTCAAATATTTGCACAATGGTATGTACACTAATCCACAGTGAGTCGTACAAATGTTAACTTGACGTAGCTGTCAACCTCAATATTAAATATTAAAAATATATTCATACTTATTCCTTTTATTTTGGTTCGTGGTGTCTTTTTAGAATACTCAAGGGAGTATAAGGAAAAATTTAACCAGTTTCTTGAAACTTATATTATATCTAATAATATCAAGGTGACCATCAAGAGCTCTATTGCTTTGACTGTAACGCCCATCTCACAGTCAAGGGCGTAGACGTCTGGATGGTCCCCTGGAGAGGGATTCTCCCGGGGGAGGGTCATGAGATGAAAGATCCCAATATGTTCAAATAATGAAAATCAGTAAAAGAACTTTGCCCATTAAATACGGAGTTCCTCAGGGATCAATTTTAGGTCCAGTACCTTTTTTAAATTTATGTACATTACCTCAGGTCATCGACTTCTTCAGGCCAAATTATTCAGTATGCGAATGACACTACTCTCTGTTTCCAAGGAAATTGTAAGGAAGAATTGCTTCAATGCTTTGATCTTATTTGTAATTTTATTTATTTTTCTGGAAAAAGATCACTCTAAGAGTGTATTCCATCAGTAATATTAAACGAAACAGTAATCGATGAGGTCAATGAGACGAAGTTCCTGGGAACGCATATTGATAGAATACCTACTTAGGACACTCATCTCGATGTTGTCTGTGGGAAAATATCCTCAGGAATTTTTGTATTGAGAAAATTAACGACATTTTGTAATGAGGGTACATTAAAATTACATATTACGGCATATTACATATGGCATGTTTTATAGCATTACTCTATGGGGTGGTTGTTCGCATCACAACTTGTCCAGATGTTTTGTGTTGCAAAAAAGAGCAATCAGAATAATTGTAAAACTTGGTTTCAGAGAGTCATGTAGGGAGAGTTTTAGAAGGCTCGAACTGCTGACACGCTCATCCCTCTACATGTACGAAACTCTCTTGTACTGTTGGTACAAATGTAAAACCACACGTAGCAGGGACGTACATGGCTATAACACTGGGGGAGGGATGTGTTAAGGGCGGCACAGCACAGGCTCCGAGCTTATGAAGCTCTGCCCCGTGAAGTAGGAGATAAATTGTTCAATTTGCTTCCCCCCTTAATACTTGAGGAACACAGGAAAATTAAAGCAGGAGTTTAAAAAGAAATTAAAGCAATTTTTAGTAGGGGCGATTTTCTTCGGCGTTGCTGAGTTCGCGGACCGTGAGCCAGAGTTTTAAAGGACCGACGTCTTTTAAGTCTTAAATTATGGTTTTTAGGATTTGTATTGTATTTAAAGTTTTAACCATTTTTGAAGTTTTTAACTGTTACAAAGTTTTAACAGTTTTTAAGTATTTATATTTTAATTAATAAAAAAATCTTGTATAAATACTGTTTAATTTGACCAAATTCAATTGTACGAAACTTTTCTGATTGTTTATAGTTGTATTTTGATTACATAAATCATGTTTTAAATAATAAACTATTAAATGTTATATTACATTTAGTTTAGTGCTCTAGACAGCTTAGAACTAAGATGAAAGTGACAGATGCTATACAATATGTGAATTGTTTTTACAGTAATAAATAGATTTATTATTATTATTATTTTTATTACTTGCCTAATGATCATAATTCAAAGCATATCCCCAAAAAAAATCTTGACAAAACAGAACAAAGTTGTATCGTGTTGATAAATTTATTGTTAAATTCAACTACATTCCACCTTGTATAAAAATTAAAAGCAATGCTTATGTTTCCAAATATCATGATAGCATTCTTTAGAATAAAATTGCCAATATTTTAAATATTAGTGACTTATTTCACTATTTACATGTCAAACCATCAAATTTCAATAAATTGAAAATAAACTAAAATACGTCATTGATCTTTGACAGTATAAATACTGTTTAATTGAACAAGTTTAATTTAACATGTACTGATTGTGTATACTTGTTTTTTAATTACATATACTATATTTTAAGTACATACCTTTTATACATATTATGAAATTTAATTTTGTGCTTTAAACAATTAGTTTAGAATTAAGATGAAAGTGATGGATGCTATACAATATGTGAATTGTTTTTACAGTAATAAATATATTTATTATTATTGTTAGCATAATTATCATAATACTTTACTTAAAAGTATACCACCGAAAAAATTAAGTTTCTGATAGTGTTCTTAATCTATTGTGTCACTAAACCCAGCGTGGATCACTTCTAGGTGGTTTATACCTTGCAGTTGAACCTACCACTAGGCGCAGCAAAAACCGCTATGTTACCTTAATCTGGGTAACTCTATGGATGTCCAGGGGTGGCACATCACTAACCGCAAATGTGCAAACAAATTCTGGGGTGAAAGGCTAATTCGATAGGTCTAGTCTAATGCGGGAGATGACTGTTGGAATTGGTGGGATCGTTCCCTAAGTATCACAGGTTCTTGCTAGCCTCAATAAGGGTATGCCACCCTTTGCCTGCTTTGACTGGAGAGGCTGGTTCAGAGCTGGCCTCCCCTTCTTCCGGGGGACATGACTTTAAGATTAGTGCCCTAGTTTTTCCTCTGGATCTCGATAGGAGGCGGCCCCTACCCCTAACCTTACCCATCCTAAATGTTTTGTCACCTTGGAAGCAGCGCTAAGGTTCTTACAGGACTAAGTGCAATTTATAAGCTTATTGTCATAAGAGAACAAAAAAAATTGTACCACTAATCAAGAAAATACGGAAAATTCAGTTTATAAATGTGTAATTTTTTAAAATTTCTTTTATGTATTATTGTCTTATAAATGCCAAATATTTCCTTGCAGTCTCCTGAATTCAATTCAAAGTTGGTAAGGTAGATCTTTATCAGTATATTGTAAAAGGGTCAACCTTGTTTAGTTTTTACATTATTCTTGAATAAGGATTGGTCAGTATTTTTGGCATTTGTTCGTATCTCAGCCTATCCCACTCTGTGGTGTGTGGATAACTCTCGCAGAACAATATGAAAATCAAAAGTGTTTGAGCGTAGTTAGTGTTACTTATATTCAAGTAACACAAGTAATGTATTTATAAAAATCTCATTCGGATTCGAGTTAGACTTTTAAAATAGTCCTTCTCGATGGATTTTCAATGTAGAAGAAGTATGTGGAATCAACTTTTGAAATTTTATTTCTTCAAACATAATTGCGTAACAATAACTAAATTAGCACTCCTTACTTTAGATCTTATCGAGAAACGATATTATAAAGTAGGGTGAGAGAGATGGAGGTTTCGTTTTAAATTAAATTCTTAAAATTAATCACAAGGTTGACGTACAGATTGTCTTCTTAAAAGTTGCCCCTCCCATTATTAACTTTCTTATAAATAGAGATGGAGTGGTTTACCAAATGTGATAGAGTAACATTGTATATTTCTAGTTTGCTTCACTCTTATTCTTTTCAGAATACCTTTAAAATGAGGCGCCACTTGTTAAGGGGTCCTTCTTTTATTTAAAATACCCCGTTTGGGGAGGGGGGAGTCACCGATTGTAATTTATATGAAATTCCTTAATTATTTATATAAACCCCATCCAAAGTAAGTCACTCTCACACTTTTCACAAGAAAGTTAATGGGAAGGGGGTGGGCTTTTTAAGGCACCCGGCATGTGGTAGAAAAGTGACCTATATCAACTTTAAAACATTTGTAATTTTATAAAGTCCAAAAATTTTGATGACGTAGCATTAAATTACAATGAATTATTGACGAAAAAATTATTATTTGATAAACTACTATAAATTAATCATACATACAGGGTGTATATTATGTCTGGAAACACCCAAATATATCCTTTAATAATTTAAATATAAATTTGAAACCTCTTACAATCGTGATAGAGATTGGGGCATCTACTTTTTGGAACAATGTTTTGTTATGTCACACCAACGGGGGACGTCCTGCCGAGGGTATCGTGAATATTCTTAATGGAAGCCTAATACCTTGTGATACATAATTTTTTAAAGGTAATAGCTTACTGAATTGAATGCCACAAACCGCATCTCAAGGGAATTATTCTATCAGAAAATAAGCATTTTTAGTATTGAAAATTTACTGATGTTCAACAATGTAATTTTAAACATGGTTCTTGCCACAAAATGTGTTACACTAATTTTTTAGCATTTTTTTAAAATGTTCAATTAAATAAAACAAAAATTTCATTTTAAGCTGGTTCTATTAGCACAAATTTGCCAGTTTTTATTACAGTACAATTATGGAAATACTTATGTTATTGATTTCTTATTACAAATAAAAAATAATGTATGCTGTTAGAAAAGTCTTACAACAAACATTTTACCTGCATTTGGTGTCAAAGCAATTGTTCGAACTGTGTTCCTTCTACGGTTTTGACAATGAGCCAATCTTGTGTAAAATGATTCGACAGAGTTGCCTAACATTTCTTCAGTTATCAAAGCAATCTCCTCTATAATCCTGTTTCTTAGGTCTTCCAAATTATGAGGCTTTCTTCTATAAACATTGGATTTTTAAATGACCCCATAGGAAATAATCGATTGGTGACAAATCCGGAGATCTTGGAGGCCATTCGATTTCTCCTCTTCGGCCAATCCATTTATGAGGAAACCTTAAATCCAAATACTCTCTTACCTGTCTCCCATAATGGGGTGGAGCACCATCCTGCTGAAACCATACATTATCAAAGTATTCTCCTGATGCAATTTGAATAGCTGGGATTATTTCATTTTGGAGCATATTGTAGTAAAGTTCGGCATTTAAATTTCCATTGATGAAAAAGGGTCCAACAATTTTGTACCTAAAATTCCACACCATACGTTTCAGTTTTTGTGGTTGCTGTGAATGGGACTCAGTAAATCCAATGTGGGTTTTCACTAGCCCAGTAACGGCAATTGTGCCTGTTAACATTGCCATTTAGGAAACAAGTTGCCTCATCAGAAAATAGTATGTTGGTCAAAAATCTCTATTGTCATCACATTTGCGCATCACAAGTTCACAAAACTCAACTCTTCTGTCGTAATCATCCTCACTTAACTGTTTGGACTAAATGAACTTTAAATGGTTTGTATTTATTAATTTTCAAAATCTTACTCACAGACATAGGGTGCATATCATGTTGCTGTGCAGCTTTTCTGAGCGATGTATGTGGGTCTTCAATAAATGTTTGCAAAACATCTAGTGCATGTTCTTCATCTGTTGCAGATTGTATCCTACCCGACTTTTGGCCGATTACGTACACTCCCTGTCATTTCAAAACGCTCAATAGTTTTTGATATTGTTGAAACACTTATGGGATTCCTTTCTGGGAAAGTGTCATTAAACAAATTACAAACTTCCCGATAAGATCTTTGACGATCACCATATCCTCGCATTATCAACAGAGTAATTCGTTCTCTCTTTCAGACAATTCCATTAAAATGCCAAATAAAAACTGAACTACTGTAATTAGATAACTGTGTTGACAGCAATGCTTCAGAGACACTGATTAACTCGACAGGAATGATATGACCTTTGTCCATTTGTAATTCCCAAGCTTAGACCTGTCTAGTGAAAGCTCCATGCTCAACAAACTGAAACCTGTAGACCAGATGATTAATAACACAATAATGTTTCTCCATAGGCTAGTGACCTTTGTCTCTTTAAACCTTCCTGCTGACTGGAAAACACCAAGTACAGATTCATAAGTAATCAGAGAAAGTGACTCATAAGTTTTATTTCATTGTAATAAAAACTGGTAAATTTGTACTAATGAAACCAGCTTAAAAATAAATTGTTTATTTTATTTTAATTGAACATTTTAAAAAATGCTAAAAAAATTAGTGTAACACATTTTGTGGCAAGAACCATGTTAAAAATTACATTGTTGAACATCAGTAAATTTTCAATACTAAAAATGCTCTATTTTCTGATAGAATAATTCCCTTGAGATGCGGTTTGTGGCATTCAATTCAGTAAGCTATTACCTTTAAAATTATGTATCACAAGGTATAGGCTTCCATTAAGAATATTCACGATAACCCTCGGCAGGACGTCCCCCGTTGGTGTGACATAACAAAAACATTGTTTCCAAAAAGTAGATGCCCAATCTCTATCACGATTGTAAGAGGTTTCAAATTTATATTTAAATTATTAAAGGATATATTTGGGTGTTTCCAGACATAATATACACCCTGTATATCAAAATTAAAATGTTGAATTTTAGAACTAGGTTAATTTAACTTTATTTTTGTTTTTTATTTACTCTAAGCTGTTACTACACTTGATTGTGTATTTACTTCATCCGAAATCTACATAGAAGATAATATTAAAGCGTTTAAGATATTTCTTATTTGTTAACTAAAAATTAAAATCTTTACGAGTATATTTAAGCTTGAACATCGCATTTTAAATGCCTTTTAAACTATAGAGAACATTATTAAAAGTTAAGAGCCTAAGTAACTGAGAATAATAAAGAAGTGACAACAAATAAAGATTGCCAATCTTAATTAATAAAAAATAACCCAAAAATAATATAATGTTTGACTTTAGATTAGTGAAAAACTAATTTAGGATTTATTTAAAATTGTAACGAGCATATTTACCTGAAACCTTCGCAAATTTTATGACAGAGCACATTAGATACATTAGCTGGTGAATGATGTCAAAACCATAATTTTCATTTGACAAAACATCTTAAATATAAAAATATGGACATGGGAAAATTACTTAATAATTTTCAGATAAAGTCTTTAGTTAATGACGGTTGGTATCAAATTACACACATTGTATATACACATTCTACAGAAATCAAGTAAAGGGTAATAATCGTTAATCCATAACTTAACAATTAATTCTAAATATTAGTCATTTTGTTTCATTTTCCAAAATGATATTCACAATGAGCATTTTTAATTCAATAGCTAAAATTACCAGCAAACTTCTCGTACTTCAATACGACTAGTCTAGGCCAAAACAGTTTTTGGATACACTACCTTTGAAACTGTTACGTTTCTTGCTCGAACTATTTTTGTCTAGGATTATTCAGTTCAGTTTTTCACATATTCATCGTGATTTTCAAGAAGTTTCTTGTTTAAAACTTTCGAGTTATTCAAGATCAAAAGTTACATTTACAGATTCATGTGTTTTTATTGGACCGTGACTTCTTTAGGCTAAATCACACATATAGAAGAATAATCAATTTTTATTGTATTTGTTTTGCCAGTTACAATGTATGTCAAAAAATCAATTCTGAATGTTTTTCAGCGACAGCAAAGAAATGATGCAGGTAGATAGGTTTTTTAAAATTTATTTATAAATTCAGTAAAACATTCAAAGATTATGTTTTCCTAAATATGGTAGGACGACACTATTCTCTTTTGTCCATTGGATCAAAAAAAGATTGTAAGAACCACGTTCCCAAAGGGGTAATTAACATATCCCCCAATTTAATGATAATTTCACAAAACAAACTCACGTCAATAAGAGGAGTGGTGAGCCACAGACCTCACAAGATAGATTACATGTTATCACAGAAAAGAAATATTCGTTGTAAAAAAAAAAATTCATTGACTGAAACCTCCTTGTTTGTTGAGGAATACAAATAAATTATATAGTTTAAATATCCCTAACTCAAACAGCTTGCTTTAAGATATAATCGTAAGCTTACTGATTAGAAAGGATTTAACAGTTGTGATTTGCTCTTAAAATGACAGTAGAAACAGTAGAGATGTGGTTGACAAGGCGGCTAGTGAGATATCAGTACATTAAAATTTTTCTATGAATTCACAAAAGTGAGTAACTTCTAAATCCGCAAAAGTATGAATTCCTACTATGTAAAATCTATGTGTTATTACAATATGTTAGCTGCATCTGTATATAATATCCCCGCAGATAATCAGGTGATCCAATTACTTGATTTATCATACATATCGGATACTCTGCAGTATATAGATATATAGACTTGGTACCTCCATATACGTATGTATGCAATCATACCTCCTTACCTCCAAAAACAAGGGAATAGGAATATTCCTATTGGAAATTTGTTATGCTTTAAGGCCTAATAATTATTGTGTTCTAGATTAAAAGAAACTTGGGTGCAATTTATATCTTTCAAAATGGGGCGAGGTTTGCGCTCCTTGTTCTCTCGTCTTATATACGTTCATGGATGCCACTAAAAACAATAGCAATCAAATTGTAACTTGGAAAATGATAACTATGACCAGAGCTTAGCAGTAGTACTAATTTTTAGTCTTAATTTGTCAATATAAATGTTAACCCTTCCTTTATTATTGGCATTTATTTGAAAAATTACCTAAGAATTGAAAATATTAGTTGCATAACCCAAGAAAATTGACTTGAACGTGAGAAGAACTACAGGATATAGCACTGTAGTAGTCTATATTTGTAATAGTATATCAATGTCAAGTGTGAGATTTAAAAATTGATTATATGATATATGTTGTGATCTACCAGTGGTTTAACAATAAATAATAATGGTACCCTGTTTTATACAAATTTTTCCATAACCCCACACTGTATAAAAACCAAACAAAATAATAAAATATTTTCTAAAGTCCATGCTAAACCACGAATATTATATTTAATAAAATCGTATGCATTTAAAAACGTTAATAGGTTTTTAAATTACTCTTATATACTTTATAATAAAATACCAAATTTAACTGTACAATGTCAGCATTTCCTCTTTACGTATATTTGTTATATGAATAACCTCGATTACACTGTGACCTTCCTTCAAAGTTTAATCTTACAGATATATTGTAAAAATATCTCCTTTGATTTAAATTTCACATTAGTCTTAAAAAATAATTACTCAGTGTTTTATAATACTTATTCCACTCTGTATTGCATTAATGAGACCAAGGAAATTTAGTCAGTAAGACATCATTTGTGTGGTTAAAAATAAATATATTTATTCAAAATAACATTGTTATATGAAATATTTTTCACAAACTTATATTACTATCAGTAAAAAATATTATCTAATAACTTGAGTGACAAAACAGAAAAAATTACAAACTAATACTAAGTACAACCTTATTAAATCCATGAGATCAATACAACAGTCTAAAATCTGTATTAACAATGTTAATTTAATATATTATACATGAAAATGTGAAAATTAATAAGAAAATAAGAACAGAGCTAAGCTGAAGTTTCATCAAGAATTATTTAAGGATTACTTTTTAATTTTGTATAAGCAAGTTACTTTTGGCTCAAATAGTAGTAATAAAAATAACACCGTAAAAAGTAATGCTATTAAGCTGTGCATATCTTGAAATTAACTTTTACTATAATTATTCAATCAAAACAAATTTTACGTCGTGAAGTACTTTTTTATTGAATTCTAGGCTATCTTTTTAATTATAAAGAATGGTAAAAGAAATTCTAAGGAAACCAACTTATCTGACTGACATAGCAAATTTTTCTAGATTACGTAAAATGTAGAACTCATGTGTAATTTTTTGTTTTAATAAACTGGTAGGAAGTTAACAATTCAATAGACATGAATAAAACAGAAACTTTAATCTATAAACATATCAGTTTATGTATTCTATATTACATACTAAAAAATATATAACCCTTATTTTAAACACATATACAACTACATGTATATCAATTATTTGCGTAAATTCAAGTTCATATCTACACATTTTAATGTATTTATTGGTTTAGATATGTTGATGATATCTTAATATGTCTTTTCAATGGGGATGAGAACCAAGCAGAACACTTTTTAACATTCCTCAGCACTATATTGCCAACAATTACGTTTTCAAAAGTAATCCAAAAAGTCAAAATTAATGTTCTTGATACAAGCATTTCTAATCTTAATGGAAATCCTCACTTGAAATTTATAGAAAAACAATCCAAACAGATCTAATACTATCATCCTCTAACCGTCCTTGGAAATACAAATTATCAGCATTTCACCCAATGGTGAACATAATGTTAAATATACCAATGAGTGGTGAGAATAAAACTAAAGAAATGAGAATAATAAAATATCTAGCTGTCGAAAATGGATATCAAACCCATATTGTAGGCAAAATGTTTAAGAAGAAACAAGAAAAATCGATCAAACCAACATAATAATACCTAATCCTAATACTAAAGAAATTCAGAAATATATATATGTGTGTGTGTGTGTGTGTGTGTGTGTGTGTGTGTGTGTGTGTGTGTGTGTGTACTTTTCAGTACTAAATTAAATAAAGCTGTTCGAAAAACCTTTTAAAATTCAACATTTTTAATCAGTAAACAAACAAGAAATAATACATTAAAAATTATGACAAACAAGAACTATACACTCAATCTGGAGTATACAAAATTAACTGTAGTGACTGTGAAAGCTATTGTATTGGACAAAGTGGTAGAAATTTTAATAAAAGGTTTAAAGAACATATACTATCTTTGAAAACAAGTAACATGTCTACAATAATGTCTACCAGTATAATACTACCTAATCCCAATACTAAAGTAATTTAGAAATATATATGTGTACCTTTCAGTACTAAATTAAACAAAGTTGTTCGAAAAACCTTTCAAAATTCATCGTTTTCAATCAGTTAACAAACAAGAAATAATACATTTAAACTTATTGAAAACAAAGTGAACAAAAATAATGACAAACAAGAATTATACTATCAATATGGAGTATACAATATTAACTGTAGTCTGTGTGAAAGCTATTGTATTGGACAAACTGGAAGAAATTTTAATAAAAGGTTTAAAGAACATATACAAGCTTTGAAAACAAATAAAATGTCCACAATACAATCAAATTTTGCTGAACACTTATTGGAAACTGACAATAACTACAAAAATATTGAAAAGAACATGAAACTTTTAGATATTGAAAGGAAAGGAGAGAAATTAAACACAAAAGAAGAATAACAGATCGGTCTAAATAATAGTAACATTTAAAATAGTATTCCAAAAAATAAGACAAATCCAATAAAAATATATATATATCAAATACAGATTACTAATCTGTCTTCCGATCATATGTTAGTTTGGTTATTTAAACTCATATGTGAAAGAAAGGGCTAAATACAAAATAATTTAATCGTAAAAAGTGAGGGCTCTGTGGTGTAATGGTAGCACATTCACCCGGCAAGTGAGAGAGCCGGGTTCGAGTCCCGGCGGAGCAAGTACTTTTTTTGATTCAATATTTATTGAAATTAAATTAGGCTATTGCCACTTATACTAATTTAATGAGTAAATAAAAGTTAATTGCCAGGTATTTGGTCTTCCGATCATATGTTAGTATGGTTATTGAAACACATATGTAAAAGAAACGGCTAAAATATACAAAATAATTGAATCGTGAAAAGTGAGGGCTCTGTGGTGTAATGGTTGCACATTCACCCGGCAAGTGAGAGATCCGGGTTCGAGTCCCGGTGGAGCAAGTACTTTTTGTGATTCAATGTTTATTGAAATTATATATGTACAGTATATATGTAATATAAGATTTATATAATAACTTAAACTAAAAACCTAAATCTAAAAGTCTGAATTTGCGAGGTATAAAATTTAGAAATTTTGTTTGTGTATTACATTTTTTAAGATAATTTGACTACCTTTTTATCTTAAAAAATCTGACTGTATATATAAAAATTAAAAATTTTGAAAAAATCAAGCTTAATAAATTTTAAATTTTAAAAAGTAATAAAATTTAAATTTAAAACGATATCTTAAAATCGTTAAAAATTTTATACCTTAACAAATCCAGACAGGCCCTGGCGTCCTCGGTGCTGTCGTGACCCTCAGGATTGCCCTGGATCGACCTGCCGAGGACGTACATTACCAGGTCTCTCAGTGCCCGGCGGAACGGCAACCCACGGCGATGAGGGAAGACGACCGCCGTGTCCACGCAGGAAGAGTGCACCATCCTCAAGGCTCTAAGGTCGTTCTCAAGACCGTGGCCTATGAGGATGGTGTCTTCCTTTATGAACTCGGTCAGGTCACTCTGTACTTCCCTCAACGTCTTGAAGTTGCCGCGGTAGTCTTCCTCCTTGACACCGGAGAACCTCGTGTTGTAGTCTACGATTTCGGCTTCAGGTCGAACCAGGGACTCGTACTTCACAGAGCCGTCCTGAGTGATCACGGTGACCTTCAAGAGCTCTAGGCCCCTGACTGTAAAGCCCATCTCACAGTCAAGGGCGTAGACGTCTGGACGGTCCTCTGGAGTGGGATTCTGCCGGGGGAGGGTCCTGACGAACCCCTCCAGAGGACCGTTTATACCGGTGGAGATCCCACTCCACACATGGCGCCTGCAGGTCGAACATCCCTGGGAGGACGGGATACCTTCGCAGCAAAGGTAATAGGATGGGCAGGATGGGTTGGGGTAGAGTCGGCCCCAGTGATAGATACACTGTTCGCTGCTCACGTACTCCCAATTGTCGGTGACAAGGAAGTACTTTTTGCAGCGAACACATTTGCGCTCCACGGCCCCTGTCTTAGGAGGGGTGTGGGAACTGTTTCTACCACTGGTATGCTTGGTGATAGGGTAGGGGCGGTTGAGGCTCATGGTGGAGTCAGACCCCATCGGCAAATTCAATTGTACGAAACTTTTCTGATAGTTTATAGTTGTATTTTGATTACATAAATCATGTTTTAAATAATAAACTATTAAAAGTTATACTAAATTTAGTTAAGTGCTCTAGACAGCTTAGAACTAAGATGACGGATACTACACAATATGTGAATTGTTTTTACAGTAATAAATAGATTTTTATTATTATTATTTTTATTACTTGCTTAATGATCATAATTCAAAGCATATCCCCAAAACATTGTTGACAAAACAGAACAAAGTTGTATCATGTTGATAAGTTTAATGTTAAATTCAACTACATTCCACCTTGTATAAAATTAAAAACAATGCTTATGTGTCCAAATATCATGATAGCATTCTTTAAAATAAAATTGCCAATATTTTAAATATTAGTGTTTTATTTCATTATTTACATGTCAAACCATCAAATTTAAATAAATTGAAAATAAACTAAAATACGTCATTGATCTTTGACAGTGTAAATACTGTTTAATTGAACAATTTTTATTTAACATGCACTGATTGTGTATACTTGTTTTTTAATTACATATACTATATTTTAAGTACATACCTTTTATACATATTATGAAATTTAATTTTGTGCTTTAAACAATTAGTTTTGAATTAAGATGAAAGTGATGGATGCTATACAATATGTGAATTGTTTTTACAGTAATAAATATATTTTATTATTATTGTTAGCATAACTATCATAATACTTTAATTAAAAGTATACCACCGAAAAAATAAAGTTTCTCATAGTGTTCTTAATCTATTGTGTCACTAAACCCAGCGTGGATCGCTTCTAGGTGGTTTATACCTTGCAGTTGAAACTACCACTAGGCGCAGCAAAAACCGCTATGTTACCTTAATCTGGGTAACTCTATGGATGTCCAGGGGTGGCACATCACTAACCGCAAATGTGCAAACAAATTCTGGGGTTCAAGGCTAATTCGATAGGTCTAGTCTACTGCAAGAGATGACTGTTGGAATTGGTGGGATCGTTCCCTAAGTATCACAGGTTCTTGCTAGCCTCAATAAGGATATGCCACCCTTTGCCTGCTTTGACTGGAGAGGCTGGTTCAGAGCTGGCCTCCCCTTCTTCCGGGGGACATGACTTTAAGATTAGTGCCCTAGTTTTTCCTCTGGATTTCGATAGGAGGCGGCCCCTACCCCTAACCTTACCCATCCTAAATGTTTTGTCACCTTGGAAGCAGCGCTGAGGTTCTTACAGGACTAAGTGCAATTTATAAGCTTATTGTCATAAGAGGACAAAAAAAGTGGACCACTAATCAAGAAAATACGAAAAAATTCAGTTTGTAAATGTGTAAAGTTTTAAACTTTTTTTTGTATTATTGTCTTATAAATGCCAAATATTTCCTTGCAGTCTCTTGAATTCAATTCAAAGTTAGTAAGGTAGATCTTTATCAGTATATTGCAAAAGGGTCAACCTTGTTTAGTTTTCACATTATTCTTGAATAAGAATTGTTCAGTATTTTTGGCATTTGTTCGTATCTCTGCCTATCCACTCTGTACTGTGTGGATAACTCTCGCAGAACAGTATGAAAATCAAAAGTGTTTGAGCGTAGTTTAATGTTACTTATATTCAAGTAACACAAGTAATGTAGTTACAAAAATCTCATTTCGATTCCAGTTAGACTTTTAAAATAGTCCTTCTCGATGGATGTTCAATGTAGAAGAAGTTTGGGAATCAACTTAGAATTTTATTTCTTCAAATATAACTGCGGAACAATAACCAAATTACCACTACTTACTTTAGAACTTAACGAGAAATGATATTATAAAGTAGGGTGAGAGAGATGGAGGTTTTGTTTTAAATTAAATTCTTAAAATTAATCACAAGGTTTACGTACAGATTGTCTTCTTAAAAGTACCCCCTTCCATTATTAACTTTCTTATAAATAGAGATGGAGTGGTTTACCAAATGTAATAGAGTAACATTGTGTATTTCTAGTTTGCTTCATTCTTATTCTTTTCAGAATACCTTTAAAATGAGGCGCCACTTGTTAAGGGGAGGGGGGAGTACCAATTGTCATTTATATGAAATTTCTTAATTATTTATATAAACAACATCCAAAGTAATTCACTCATTCACTTTTCACAAGAAAGTTAAAGGGAAGGGGGTGGGCTTTTTAAGGCACCCGGGATGTGGTAGAAAATGTACCTATATCAACTTTAAAAAGTTTTAAAGTTTATACAGTCCAAAAACTTTACTGATATAGCATAAAACGACAATGACTTACTGACGAAAAAAACTATTATTTAATAGACTACTAAAAATTAATTATACCTATATAAAAATTAAAATTTTTGAAATTTTCAATTTTTTAGTAAGGGCGATTTTCTTCGGCGTTGCTGAGTTCGCGGACCGTGAGCCAGAGTTTTAAGGGGCCGACATCTTTTAAGTCTTAAATTATGGTTTTTTAGGATTTGTATTGTATTTAAAGTTTTAACAATTTTTGAATTTTTTAACTGTTTTAAATTTTAAACTGTTTTTAAGTATTTATATTTTAATTATCTAAATTTCTTGTTTAAATACTGTTCAATTTGACCAAATTCAATTGGATGAAACTTTCTTGATTGTTTATACTTGTATTATGATTACATAAATCATGCTTTGAATAAAAACCTATTAAATGTTATATTAAATTTATTTTAGTGCTCTAGACAGCTTAGAACTAAGATGACGGATGCTATACAATATGTGAATTGTTTTTACAGTAATAAATAGATTTATTATTATTATTACTTGCCTAATGACCATATTTCAAAGCATATCCCCATAAAATTCTTGACAAAACAGAACAAAGTTGTATCATGTTGATAAGTTTAATGTTAAATTCAACTACATTCCACCTTGTATAAAAATTAAAAATAATGCTTATGTTTCCAAATATTATGATAGCATTCTTTAAAATAAAATTGCCAATATTTTAAATATTAGTGACTTATTTCACTATTTACATGTCAAACCACCAAATTTCAATAAATTGAATATAAACTAAAATACGTTATTGATCTTTGAGAGTATAAATACTGTTTAATTGAACACGTTTAATTTAACATGTACTGATTATGTATACTTGTATTTTAATTACATATGTTATGTTTTAAGTAAATACCTGTAAAATATTTTTATTAAATTTAATTTTGCGCTTTAGACAACTAGTTTAGAATTGAGATGAACGTGACGGATGTTATACAATATGTGAATTGTTTTTACAGTAATAAATATATTTATTATTATTGTTAGCATAATTATCATAATACGTGACTTAAAAGTATACCACCGAAAAAATTAAGTTTCTGATAGTGTTGTTAATCTATTGTGTCACTAAACCCAGCGTGGATCACTTCTGGCTGGTTTATTCCTTGCAGTTGAACCTACCACTAGGCACAGCAAAAACCGATGTGTTACCTTAATCTGGGTAACTCTATGGATGTCCAGGGGTGGCACATCACTAACCGCAAATGTGCAAACAAATTCTGGGGTGCAAGGCTAATTCGATAGGTCTAGTCTAATGCGGGAGATGACTGTTGGAATTGGTGGGATCGTTCCCTAAGTATCACAGGTTCTTGCTAGCCTCAATAAGGATATGCCACCCTTTGCCTGCTTTGACTGGAGAGGCTGGTTCAGAGCTGGCCTCCCCTTCTTCCGGGGGACATGACTTTAAGATTAGTGCCCTAGTTTTTCCTCTGGATTTCGATAGGAGGCGGCCCCTACCCCTAACCTTACCCATCCTAATTGTTTTGTTGCCTTGGAAGCAGCGCTAAGGTTCTTACAGGACTAAGAGCAATTTATAAGCTTATTGTCATAAGAGGACAAAAAAGTGGACCACTAATCAAGAAAATACGAAAAATTCAGTTTGTAAATGTGTAAAGTTTTAAAATTTTTTTTTGTATTATTGTCTTATAAATGCCAAATATTTCCTTGCAGTCTCTTGAATTCAATTCAAAGTTAGTAAGGTAGATCTTTATCAGTATATTGTAAAAGGGTCAACCTTGTTTAGTTTTCACATTATTCTTGAATAAGAATTGTTCAGTTTTTTTTGGCATTTGTTCGTATCTCTGCCTATCCACTCTGTGCTGTGTGATAACTCTCGCAGAACAATATGAAAATCAAAAGTGTTTGAGCGTAGTTAATGTTACTTATATTCAAGTAACACAAGTAATGTATTTACAAAAATCTCATTCGGATTCGAGTTAGACTTTTAAAATAGTCCTTCTCGATGGATTTTCAATGTAGAAGAAGTATGTGGAATCAATTTAGAATTTTATTTCTTCAAACATAACTGCGTAACAATAACTAAATTAGCACTCCTTACTTTAGAACTTATCGAGAAACGATATTATAAAGTAGGGTGAGAGAGATGGAGGTTTCGTTTTAAATTAAATTCTTAAAATTAATCACAAGGTTTACGTACAGATTGTCTTCTTAAAAGTACCCCCTTCCATTATTAACTTTCTTATAAATAGAGATGGAGTGGTTTACCAAATGTGATAGAGTAACATTGTATATTTCTAGTTTGCTTCATTCTTATTCTTTTCAGAATACCTTTAAAATGAGGCGTCACTTGTTAAGGGGTCCTTCTTTTATTTAAAATACCCCGTTTGGGGAGGGAGGAGTAAACCAATTGTCATTTATATGAAATTTCTTAATTATTTATATAAACAACATCCAAAGTAATTCACTCATTCACTTTTCACAAGAAAGTTAATGGGAAGGGGGTGGGCTTTTTAAGGCACCCGGGATGTGGTAGAAAATGTACCTATATCAACTTTAAAAAGTTTTAAAGTTTATAAAGTCCAAAAACTTTACTGATATAGCATTAAACGACAATGACTTACTGACGAAAAAACTATTATTTAATAGACTACTAAAAATTAATTATACCTATATAAAAATTAAAATTTTGAAATTTTAGAATTAGGTTACTTTAACTTCATTTTTTTTTTTTTACATTAAGCTGTTACTACACTTGATTGTGTATTTACTTCATCCGAAATCTACATAGAGAATAATATTAAAGCGTTGAAGATATTTCTTATTTGTTAACTAAAATTTAAAATATTTACGAGTATATTTAAGCTTGAACATCGCATTTCAAATGCCTTTTAAACGATAGAGAACAGTATTAAAACTTAAGGGCCTAAGTAACTGAGCGTAATAAAGTACTGTTGACAAATAAAGATTGCCAATCTTAATTAATAAAAAATAACCCAAAAATAATATAATGTTTGACTTTAGATTAGTGAAAAACTAATTTAGGATTTATTTAAAATTTTAACGAGCATATTTACCTGAAACCTTCGCAAATTTTATGACAGAGCACATTAGATACATTAGCTGTTGAATGATGTCAAAACCATAATTTTCATTTGACAAAACATCTTAAATATAAAAATATGGACATGGGAAAATTACTTAATAATTTTCATATAAAGTCTTTAGTTAGTGACGGTTGGTATCAAATTACACACATTGTATATACACATTCTACAGAAATCAAGTAAAGGGTAATAATCGTTAATCCATAACTTAACAATTAATTCTAAATATTAGTCATTTTGTTTCATTTTCCAAAATGATATTCACAATGAGCATTTTTAATTCAATAGCTAAAATTGCCAGCAAACTTCTCGTACTTCAATACGACTAGTCTAGGCCAAAACAGTTTTTGGATACACTACCTTTGAAACTGTTACGTTTCTTGTTCGAACTATTTTTGTCTAGGATTATTCAGTTCAGTTTTTCACATATTCATCGTGATTTTCAAGAAGTTTCTTGTTTAAAACTTTCGAGTTATTCAAGATCAAAAGTTACATTTACAGATTCATGTGTTTTTATTGAACCGTGACTTCTTTAGGCTAAATCACACATATAGAAGAATAATCAATTTTTATTGTATTTGTTTTGCCAGTTACAATGTATGTCAAAAAATCAATTCTGAAATGTTTTTCAGCGACAGCAAAGAAATGATGCAGCTAGATAGGTTTTTTAAAATTTATTTATAAATTCAGTAAAACATTCAAAGATTATGTTTTCCTAAATATGGTAGGACGACACTATTCTCTTTTGTCCATTGGATCAAAAAAAGATTGTAAGAACCATGTTCCCAAAGGGGTAATTAACAAATCCCCCAATTTAATGATAATTTCACAAAACAAACTCACGTCAATTAGAGGAGTGGTGAGCCACAGACCTCACAAGATAGATTACATGTTATCACAGAAAAGAAATATTCGTTGTAAAAAACAAAATTCATTGACTGAAACCTCCTTGTTTGTTGAGGAATACAAATAAATTATATAGTTTAAATATCCCTAACTCAAACAGGTTGCTGCTTGCTCTAAGATATAATCGTAAGCTTACTGATTAGAAAGGATTTAACAGTTGTGATTTGCTCTTAAAATGACAGTAGAAACAGTCGAGATGTGGTTGAAAAGGCGGCTAGTGAGATACCAGTACATTTAAATTTTTTTTTATGAATTCACCAAAAGTGAGTAACTTCTAAATCCGCAAAAGTATGAATTCCTACTATGTAAAATCTATGTGTTTATTACAATATGTTAGCTGCATCTGTATATAATATCCTCGCAGATAATGAGGTGATCCAATTACTTGATTTATCATACATATCGGATACTCTGCAGTATATAGATATATAGACTTGGTACCTCCATATACGTATGTATGAAATCATACCTCCATACCTCCAAAAACAAGGGAATAGGAATATTCCTATTGGAAATTTGTTTTGCTTTAAGGCCTAATAATTATTGTGTTCTAGATTAAAACAAACTTGGGTGCAATTTATATCTTTCAAAATGGGGCGAGGTTTGCGCTCCTTGTTCTCTCGTCTTATATACGTTCATGGATGCCACTAAAAACAATAGCAATCAAATTGTAACTTGGAAAATGATAACTATGACCAGAGCTTAGTACTAAACTAATTTGTAGTCTTAATTTGTCAATATAAATGTTAACCCTTCCTTTATTATTGGCATTTATTTGAAAAATTACCTAAGAATTGAAAATATTAGTTGCATAACCCAAGAAAATTGACTTGAACGTGAGAAGAACTACAGGATATAGCACTGTAGTAGTCTATATTTGTAATATATATCAATGTCAAGTGTGAGATTTAAAAATTGATTATATGATATATGTTGTGATCTACCAGTGGTTTAACAATAAATAATAATGGTACCCTGTTTTATATAAATTTTTCCATAACCCCACACTGTATAAAACCAAACAAAATAATAAAATATTTTCTAAAGTCCATGCTAAACCACGAATATTATATTTAATAAAATCGTATGCATTTAAAAACGTTAATAGGTTTTTAAATTACTCTTATATACTTTATAATACCAAATATAAGTATAATAAAATACCAAATTTAACTGTACAATGTCAGCATTTCCTCTTTACATATATTTGTTATATGAATAACCTCGATTACACTGTGACCTTCCTTCAAAGTTTAATCTTACAGATATATTGTAAAAATATCTCCTTTGATTTAAATTTCACATTAGTCTTAAAAAAGAATTACTCAGTGTTTTATAATACTTATTCCACTCTGTATTGCATTAATGAGACCAAGGAAATTTAGTCAGTAAGACATCATTTGTATGGTTAAAAATAAATATATTTATTCAAAATAACATTATTATATGAAATATTTTTCACAAACTTATATTACTATCAGTAAAAAAATATTATCTAATAACTTGAGTGACAAAACAGAACAAATTACAAACTAATACTAAATACAACCTTATTAAATCCATGAGATCAATACAACAGTCTAAAATCTGTATTAACAATGTTAATTTAATATATTATACATGAAAATGTGAAAATTAATAAGAAAATAAGAACAGAGCTAAGCTGAAGTTTCATCAAGAATTACTTAAGGACTACTTTTTACTTTTGTATAAGCAAGTTACTTTTGGCTCAAATAGTAGTAATAAAAATAACACCGTAAAAAGTAATGCTATTAAGCTGTGCATATCTTGAAATTAACTTTTACTATAATTATTCAATCAAAACAAATTTTACGTCGTGAAGTACTTTTTTATTGAATTCTAGACTATCTTTTTAATTATAAAGAATGGTAAAAGAAATTCTAAGGAAACCAACTTATCTGACTGACATAGCAAATTTTTCTAGATTACATAAAATGTAGAACTCATGTGTAATTTTTTGTTTTAATAAACTGGTAGGAAGTTAACAATTCAATAGACATGAATAAAACAGAAACTTTAATCTATAAACATATCAGTTTATGTATTCTATATTACATACTAAAAAATATATAACCCTTATTTTAAACACATATACAACTACATGTATATCAATTATTTGCATAAATTCAAGTTCATATCTACACATTTTACTGTATCTATTGGTTTAGATATGTTGATGATATCTTATGTCTTTTCAATGGAGATGAGAACCAAGCAGACCACTTTTTAACATTCCTCAGCTCTATATTGCCAACAATTACGTTTTCAAAAGTAGTCCAAAAAGTCAAAATTAATGTTCTTGATACAAGCATTTCTAATCTTAATGGAAATCCTCATTTGAAATTTATAGAAAAACAATCCAAACAGATCTAATACTATCATCCTCTAACCATCCTTGGAAATACAAATTATCAGCATTTCACCCAATGGTGAACATAATGTTAAATATACCAATGAGTGATGAGAATAAAACTAAAGAAATGAGAATAATAAAATATCTAGCTGTCAAAAATGGATATCAAACCCATATTGTAGACAAAATGTTTAAGAAGAAACAAGAAAAATCGATAAAACCAACATAATAATACCTAATCCTAATACTAAAGAAATTAAGAAATATATATGTGTACTTTTCAGTACTAAATTAAATAAAGCTGTTCGAAAAACCTTTCAAAATTCAACATTCTCAATCAGTAAACAAACAAGAAATAATACATTTAAACTTATTGAAAACAAAGTGAAAAAAAATTATGACAAACAAGAATTATACACTCAATCTGGAGTATACAAAAATTAACTGTAGTGACTGTGAAAGCTATTGTATTGGACAAAGTGGTAGAAATTTTAATAAAAGGTTTAAAGAACATATACTATCTTTGAAAACAAGTAACATGTCTACAATAATGTCTACCAGCATAATACTACCTAATCCCAATACTAAAGTAATTTAGAAATATATATGTGTACCTTTCAGTACTAAATTAAACAAAGCTGTTCGAAAAAACCTTTCAAAATTCATCGTTTTCAATCAGTTAACAAACAAGAAATAATACATTTAAACTTATTGAAAAGAAAGTGAACAAAAATGATGACAAACAAGAATTATACTATCAATATGGAGTATACAATATTAACTGTAGTCACTGTGAAAGCTATTGTATTGGACAAACTGGAAGAAATTTTAATAAAAGGTTTAAAGAACATATACAAGCTTTGAAAACAAATAAAATGTCCACAATAAAATCAAATTTTGCTGAACACTTATTGGAAACTGACAATAACTACAAAAATATTGAAAAGAACATGAAACTTTTAGATATTGAAAGGAAAGGAGAGAAATTAAACACAAAAGAAGAATAACATATCGGTCTAAATAATAGTAACATTTAAAATAGTATTCCAAAAAATAAGACAAATCCAATAAAAATATATATATCAAATACAGATTACTAATCTGTCTTCCGATCATATGTTAGTTTGGTTATTTAAACACATATGTGAAAGAAAGGGCTAAAATATACAAAATAATTGAATCGTAAAAAGTGAGGGCTCTGTGGTGTAATGGTAGCACATTCACCCGGCAAGTGAGAGATCCGGGTTCGAATCCCGGCGGAGCAAGTACTTTTTTTTGATTCAATATTTATTGAAATTAAATTAGGCTATTGCCACTTATACTAATTTAATGAGTAAATAAAAGTCATTTGACAGGTATTTGGTCTTCCGATCATATGTTAGTATGGTTATTTAAACACATATGTAAAAGAAACGGCTAAAATATACAAAATAATTGAATCGTAAAAAGTGAGGGCTCTGTGGTGTAATGGTAGCACATTCACCCGGCAAGTGAAAGATCCGGGTTCGAGTCCCGGTGGAGCAAGTACTTTTTGTGATTCAATGTTTATTGAAATTATATATGTACAGTATATATGTAATATAAAATTTATATAATAACTTAAACTAAAAACCTAAATCTAAAAGTCTGAATTTGCGAGGTATAAAATTTAGAAATTTTGTTTGTGTATTACATTTTTTAAGATAATTTGACTACCTTTTTATCTTAAAAAATCTGACTGTATATATAAAAATTAAAAATTTTGAAAAAATCAAGCTTAATAAATTTTAAATTTTAAAAAGTAATAAAATTTAAATTTAAAACGATATCTTAAAATCGTTAAAAATTTTATACCTTAACAAATCCAGACAGGCCCTGGCGTCCTCGGTGCTGTCGTGACCCTCAGGATTGCCCTGGATCGACCTGCCGAGGACGTACATTACCAGGTCTCTCAGTGCCCGGCGGAACGGCAACCCACGGCGATGAGGGAAGACGACCGCCGTGTCCACGCAGGAAGAGTGCACCATCCTCAAGGCTCTAAGGTCGTTCTCAAGACCGTGGCCTATGAGGATGGTGTCTTCCTTTATGAACTCGGTCAGGTCACTCTGTACTTCCCTCAACGTCTTGAAGTTGCCGCGGTAGTCTTCCTCCTTGACACCGGAGAACCTCGTGTTGTAGTCTACGATTTCGGCTTCAGGTCGAACCAGGGACTCGTACTTCACAGAGCCGTCCTGAGTGATCACGGTGACCTTCAAGAGCTCTAGGCCCCTGACTGTAAAGCCCATCTCACAGTCAAGGGCGTAGACGTCTGGACGGTCCTCTGGAGTGGGATTCTGCCGGGGGAGGGTCCTGACGAATCCCTCCAGAGGACCGTTCATACCGGTGGAGATCCCACTCCACACATGGCGCCTGCAGGTCGAACATCCCTGGGAGGACGGGATACCTTCGCAGCAAAGGTAATAGGATGGGCAGGATGGGTTGGGGTAGAGTCGGCCCCAGTGATAGATACACTGTTCGCTGCTCACGTACTCCCCATTGTCGGTGACAAGGAAGTACTTTTTGCAGCGAACACATTTGCGCTCCACGGCCCCTGTCTTAGGAGGGGTGTGGCAACTGTTTCTATCACTGGTATGCTTGGGGATAGGGTAGGGGCGGTTGAGGCTCATGGTGGAGTCAGACCCCATCGGCACAAACTCCTTGACGTCTACATTGAATCCTTGACTACGAGGCTGGCTAGGGTCAGAGGTCCTGAGAATCATGGCTTTCCCAGGAAAAAGCTCACTCTCCACAGGATAACCTGAAATGAAAACAATATATTAGATTACAGTAAATTATTAGTTTAATGACAAACGTCAAATTAATAAATCGCAACTACCCAAGAGAGTAATTTTTATATAATAGGGCTTCAGGTTTTGGATCTAATATTCTGTTCGTTTCTTAGGGATATACATAGATCTTGGCTTTAACTGGAAAATTCTCATTGATCAGCTGTGTAAAAATTAAACAGTTGTTTTTTTCTCGTAGATATTTATCTGGAATCTTAAATAAATCTATACTTAAAATGGTTTAATATGGTTATATTGTTCCACTGGTATGTTATGGTTTTCTCTTTTGGGGAACTTCATCGTCATCCTCTTTCAACTGGGGTTTTAGATTGCAAAACCCTATAATAACTAGAGAACCCTTTCAATATATATAAAAAACTATATAATCATATCATGAACAGAGTAGGTTATACCTTGGTGAAATTCTTGGGCGGCTTTTCTCTGACGGTGTAAGTTTATAAATTGTATTTTTCAATAGACATGTTAAGTGATGTTTTTGGGATCTGATTAAATTGGAAACGATATGTATAAATAATATTATATGTAATATAGTTTTCATAAATATTATAAAAACTATTATTGTGACAATGTTCTATGCAGTGTTGTGTTGTTATAAACAATAAAAAATTAGATTTTGTTTTTAATAGAATATTACAGGAAAAGGTTTGGATTGAAAAATTATTGAATTTTTTTAAAATAAAAATATATACTCGGAATTGTAGCTAGTGTTGATAATATGAGGAGTGATTAAGCATAGAGACTTACCCAGCTCAAGAAGTTCACTTGGCTTGAGGAGGTAGCTCTTGAGGCAGTTGTGCAGCTCACAACTGCTCCCTCCTCGCACCGAGGTACCAGGGCTTCCGCCGTCTGCTCTGATGGGCCCCTCCTCGTCACTGGAGCTTTCGGTACTGCTGCCATCTGTTGAGAAAACAACAAACAATTGGAATTACTTTCCTTATTTTAGAACCCTCAATCTTTGATACTTGGATCTTAAAATTAAGCATCAGGAATTGAAAAACGGATAAAGGTATAAAGATCTGTTAAAGTAGTAGTAGTAGTATTTATTACAAATATGCTGTATGGTTTTATTACAGGGATATTTTATAAATGAACAATTTAAAATATTAAACTGCTATTTTGTTTTGTTTCAAAATTATTAAATAAGTTCCAATTTAAAACCTATGATTAGTTTATATTTTTGAAAAAAAAAATTGTGTAATAATAGATTTGCTCATTTTAAATAACAATCAGATTTTTCAATCATTTTGCAATACAAATACATCGAAGGAGGTAAAATTTAGTTATAAAAATGACATTTTAAGTTATTATATTAAAAGTACAAAAACCATGTCTTTTGAAAAAATTTTGAAAAAAAACTACGTCGAAGTAAATAAAATGGACAGAAATAAACTAACCAGACCGAAGTGTCCTGGACTCTCCGAGGACGTGCAGGGGACCTCCTGGGACGGCGGGCTGGGCTTTGCCGGGAACGGCCAGCAGGGGGGTTAAGTGACTGGGGGGCAGTGGTGTTCTAGGAACGCCTAGGAGAGGGGTCATGGGACTGGGAGGCATTGGTCTGATGGGACCTGTTAGGTGGGAGATGACAGGGACGGGAGCCTGGATAAAACCCGTTCCCGGCGAAACGATGGGACCCCATAATATATATGAGGTTCTCCTGAAAATAACAATAAATTTACATTAAGAAACACAAGGTAATAGCTGATTATGAGATTCTTTGTAATGGTTGACGACTTATTGTTTCATTAAACGTTGCAAAATTGTAATTATTGAACCATTAGTTAAAAATTGTTATTTAGAATTATTAAAAAGTTCTCTAATTAATCAATGATAAAATCATAGAGAACACATGAACTAACCTATATTAATGTGGGGGGCACCATACTGGCCGGGATGTACTAGAGCTGTAGGTGGCCGGGGGCAGTAGGGCAGGGGTTGTTGTCCTGAAAATACCAATTACTGAAAATAAGTCCTGAAATTTAGTAATTAATAACTAATGAATAGTTACAATGAATTATAAGATGGTTCACCTTTAGATAGTTTGTGACAAAATAGGTGCTATGTCGTTATATATACTTTACAATGTCCTTATTTACGATGGGTGTATATTTGACCACCTTAAAAATTTGAAGCAGTTACTGCCCGAACTTTGTAGATTATTGAAATTTATTAAACGTTAATTTTAGGTGCAGACTTTAAAAATGTCCTCTCACAGACATAACTGAATGTGCATATAGTATGTAATACTTCTGAATCTAATTACGAGAACATGATATAGCTTTTTTCAAAGGAACTTGTAAACTTGGCAAATCAATATAGCGTTATTTAAAATAATTATAGATTTAAATATGTGGTAATGATTGAAATTCGTCTACACCGATCACGTAAAGGCTGAGAAATATCCAATGAGACCTTTATTAAACGTTCTCTTTTTTGTTATTTATAGCAATTAATGATAACATTTAGAACACGTTGAGATACAAAGTACCATATTGTATTGAATGTAGTCACGGTTTTTTACGTAGTAAACTATATTTATAGTGGTTTCAAAGCATCGTCTACAAATCATACATGAAATTAAATGCTCACCTTATTCTGAATTCCATTGGTAATAAATATTAAAAATAACAAAATTATAATTTTCTGATAATATGTAAGTATTTAGAAAAGCATAATGTTCTTACCGTGGTAGACGATATGGGGATACCCCATGGGGTATACCCCAGCACTTCCAGGAGGTGCCATAATAGTTGGCACATAGTGCTGGGGCCGGCAGCCCATGTGGCGGGGGACTTGGCAATCTAAAAATAACATGGAAAAGAATATGTAATATAATATAAAATAATATTTCCTGTTAGATTAAATTATATACATTTGACATACTAATCTTTCCATCAAACGGTTCGAATATACCATATTTTGCTAACGTTACTTTTATTATTTATAGTTCGCTTAGTAGCCACTGGCTTATCTCTTATTTATTTTGCTAGATACAAAAATGTGATTGTATGTGTAATGGTATTTACTTCTTTAAACTTTTTAAATTTAAACATTTAAAGACAAACAGGGGATACTTTGAAGTCCTCGAGAAAGCAAGTATTTAATGATCCTTACAACCGCTAAGTAAAGTAATATTAATTGAATAATTATTATAAATTAATGTATTTGTTAATTATTGCCGTAGTTTACACAATATTCTTGACATTATTTTAAAACTGTATTTGAGTTTTTTAAAGCGTTTTAAGGAGAATAAAAAAAGTGGTTAGCAAATGTTTACTTCTTAAAGTAATTAGCAAATGTTTTCTTCTTAAAGTAATTACTAACATGCGAGTGTCACGAATCTAAATTTCTTCCCGTCCAAATATATTTTTCATTGCGTGAACCAGTAACATTTTTTTTTATTATAGTGATTTTGGTTTAAACATAAATTAAGAAATGTGATCAGTAACGTTGTTTTATACATGACATTAATGGATTCATATAATTATAACTTTAATGAATGTAGTGTACAATTAAGTTTTGACTTTTTAGTGACCACCTGTTACAGCAGACCGTAACAAAGCATGTAACAATTATTATTTCCTTATGCTACGCCACTGCTTTTGTAAATATATAATTACACTTTCAATAAAAGAAATCAAATCGAAGATATATAAAGGATAAATTATTTAATATAATACTTAATAGTAACTAAAAATTTGTAATTTAGTCATATTTACTGAACATGCTAATTTATATTATATATTAGTCTATACAATTAATATTTTTACAAATAACACAATATTCTTGACATTTATCTAAAACTTCATTAGAGTTTTGTTAGCAACAATTTAAATAGTGCAAAAAATGATTAATAAATTTGCATTTTTGAATATAAGTAATTAACCATTTTATTATGTAACGCTACTGTTTAGTTATAGAAAACTAACCACACTTCAATAACAATAATCAAACCGAAGAAGTATAAAGGTATAAATTATTTACTATAAAAATGTTTGTTATTTTTATATATTTGCTTGGTCAAGGGTTCCAATACTATGATTTGCATAGTCGGGATATTATGAAGCCCTTCGTTACGAATTCAGTGGCCTAACATGAACGATTTAATTCAAAAAAACAAATCTTTATTTCGGTAAAGATATATACAGTTTTACAAAACTATAAAAAATGTTTACAAATTATATCAAAATTGTATCATAACATCAAAACAAAAACTACAAATCGAAATAAAGTAGGGACCCCATAGGCATTACCTGTGTTGGTTTTCCATCAACTTGTACAAACAAATCAAAACAAAAACGTCGAAAAACTTCTGTGCCACTTAAAAATTACTCAGAGTTTAAAATACACATCTGATGAGTTTTAGTATGTTTAGCTCCTAACTGTGACATTAAAAAAGATTAAATATAAACACAATACATAATTCAAAACTAAGCCATAGAAACCCATTTATTTTTATATTTAACGAAATTAAGTGCCATATTAACATGTATTGTGCCATATATTAAAGAGAGAAAAAAATAAATAAGGTATAATGTTAAATATTATTGTGTCTCTACACAATTACGCATACACACATATATAAAAATCAAAGTCCTACAACATACACAACAGCAAATCCTACACAAAATAGAAAAGATATTAAAAACGTAGATTTACTTAATAATTTTGAGATATTCATCAATGTTTTCTTGTGTAAAAAGCCAAGTTTGAGATTGCTTAAACATTTTTTTATACTGTAATATTCTCCAATGATTCCGCTAACTATGTTAAAACATCTTGGTGCCGTACAACTGAAAAGATTAGTATGAATAGTGAGATTGGATTTTGGAACTGGCATCAAGTTATATCTCCGTAAATTATAATTGATATTTCGTAGTGTTACGTGATGTGCTTCTCATGTAAAACAACTTAAGAACTTTAAATACGTAGAGGTTGCGCAACGGAAGAATCCTTAATTCATTAAAAATAGGCCAAGAATTATCTAGTTTACTCTTTCGTGAAATTAGGCGTACAAAGTGTTTCTGTACAATGAAAACCGGATAAAGTGTTGTGAAGTATGCAACCCCCCCCCCCCCCCAGTATCGTAGACCATAGCCCAATTTTGATCCTACTAGTGCATGGTAAAGAATCAAAAGAACATTTCTAGGACAGTAATTCCGCAATAAATAGAACTTTCTTAAGTTAATAAAAGATCTTTTTTTAAAATGAGTTAATAAAGAAGTTTTTGAATATGATTTTTCCAAGACAAATTTTTTTCAACTACTAAACCAAAGTACTTAATGTTATTGAAGATCGATGTTAGGCATCCGCAATCATTCAGCTGTATACGATTACAATTTAACTCATGATAAGTAACAGGTGTATCAAACAAAATCTCCTCCCTTAGACTAAAAACCATACACTTTGTTTTTCCACTCAAGATCATGAAGTTACTATCAAACCAAAGCCTCAACGCTTTCAAGTCGCTAAGTAGCTCATTAAAAACCACATTTATATCCTTATTGCTGTATATGAAGACTGTGTCATCAGCAAAAGCAACAAGCTGTCCTTTAAAATTACCGTTGCATAAATCGTTAATGTAAATTAAAAAGAGAATAGGGCCTAGCACTGAGCCCTGAGGCACACGTATTTAATTTTACCGAAGTTAATAGTAACATTTTCGATTCTTACACATTGTTCTCTATCTGTAAGATAACTTGAAAACCATCTAAGAGGAAGGCCTCTAATACCGGCCATGAACATTTTTTTTAAGATTATGTCAAGGTCTACGGTGTCGAAAGCCTTTGTTATGTCGAGCAATAAAGGTGTACATTTATTCCCACGGTTAATTGTGTCGTATGTTGCCTCTAAAAAGTCAAAAGCGCATCTTCGGTTGACAATTGTCCCCTAAAGCCAAATTGTTTCTCACTAAAATAACAATGTTTGTTTGGAAATTGTAACAAACGGGTCTTAACATTTTCTTCAAATATTTTAGCAAATATTAACAGTAGAGAGATAGGACGGAAGTTATTTCGTTGTTTAGAATCGCCCTTCTTAAAAATAAACATCCTCAAAAAAATTAATACAAAAAGAAAATCGCGTTTATAATTTGACCTCTTAAGTAAATATTGACTATATGAACGCTCTTGGACAGATATGAACCTTGTTAAGACAGTTTATTATACCGTCAGGGTTGCAGGTTCTGTACACAATCCGTTATTGAATGAAAACTATATATCAGTGCATTTCCTATAATTCTTATATTATAATGTACGAATTATCTATCATCATTGTATATAAAAAGTGTTTCTGCCTTAAATAATGGTTTCTGCAATAATTCTAGAATTAAACACAATAAGAAATACAATACACGCCAAAGCCTACATGTTGATGTTAGTAATAAACACGTAAGTCATGTAGAATATTGGAAATTACGTTGCATTACCTGTAACTTTGAGACCAAATTCGAATCACAGTATATGTGGTTTACAGGTACACGTAAACTTTCTGTGCTGCAGATACGTTTTTTATAACAGAATTAATACATAAATACGCTTAAAGATTGTTTTACTAAGGTATTTTATTGTTTGCGAATACCATCAAACATTGTGACCAAATAGATTTTGTAGGAGAAATTCTTCTAACGGTTTCACATAAAAATATCTTAGCGCAAGTTTACAATAAAACTGATTTTGTCTCACAATTAAAAAAGTGCGTAATTCTACAGACTGCTAAATTAAGGCTTAAGAAATGCAGTTAATGAATATTGCCTATTAGCAGAAACACGTATTAAAAGTATTTTTTGTATATATTGTTTAATATAAAAGAGTATACTTTTGCGTTTGTGTACCTTAATTTAAAATAAATAAACCTGAATTGGTTTGTTATAAGTAACTAAATACTAACATCAATTTTGTTTGGTAGGAAACCTATAGGTTTGACTTGTTAACTATGTAGACTACAATAGATCACGGAATGTGAGTCCTTATAAATGATGTATTTAGCGACTTTTATTAGCATAAACAATGCTTAAACTATAATTTATATTTATAGATACAATACTGTTAAAAAAGACCAGTAACATTTAATTTTTCTCCACATAACTTATATCCTAAAATTGACAAAATAACGCTGTCTAATATGTGTAGCAAAACAGGGCCATTATTCATATTTTATAAAATTTATTAAAAACCTATAGTAAATATTTATATAATTTGATTAAATTAGCGTTTATTAGGTGTAGAAAATAAAAATCTTGAGCAAATAACTTATTTCATATTAACTTTAAAAATAAAACAGCACTTTTTTAAAAAGTTTAGAACAGAACTTTTGATTTGTAAGATTGATTCTGGTGCGTTTCACTTTGGTAATTACAGTATTATTCAAGAAGTCCTTATTAAGTATCAAAGGAAATATGTAAAAACATGTGTATGGTTTATATTATTTTGTATACATTAATATATAGTACGTTGGTTTTGTTTATTATCGCTTCCTTAATTAATTTAACAGGTAATTTAGATTTGTTTGGTTAATATTCCTTATCATGAGCCGAGAATCAAAACAGTTTTTAGTATTTAATGATAATTTATTTTTGAAAGTTTAACAGTGAAATAATAAAACAAGAAAAATTTAAAAAAGAAATAAAAATATAAGTTGTTGCACGCATATTAGTTATATATTTTTATTGAGGTACCTCTAATAACTATACTACTAAAAATAAGGGCTTAAACGTCTTTTAACGTTGTTTTCATGGAGTTAAATCAAGAAGGTCTCAAAATCTTTATGTATAAGTAGTATATGGAGTTAATTTATATCTGTTATTACAATTAAATATTTAAAGAATTGCTTAAATTTTTTTCTTATTACAGATTGTGGTCTTCAAATCTCAAATCATTCTCCAACAGTATGACAAGCTGGAGGTAAAACGCATGCTAAATAAATAATATGTTGTACACCAGTTTAAAAATAATGAAATGTTTACTTACGAATTTGCTGCATTCTTAAAAAAACTTCGTGGAGATTTTACTTGCACAATACACACTTTATTTCAAATAAATGTATTAAGTTACACTTTATCGGAATGAAGGGTTTAGCGTGCTTGCGCCGTATTTAAGGGAAACCCCTATGGATTGGTGGTGGGGGCAGGGGCGGTGTTAAGACCTAAAACTACGCTTTGGGGGTTGTGCGTTGATAATGCGCATGCGCGGTGTGGAACAGCCTGACTCACAGGACAACAAGCAGACAAGTTTGCTTAACTGTGATGAATATTACTGAAAACTGAGAATGAGTCACTAATAATATACGATTTAAAGTGTTGGCCCATTCGAATTAAAAATATCTAAAACAAGCATTGTTACATTAGAAAAAAATGTAAAGTGGAATGTGAAAATATTTTCTTATAATCTGGATATTAAAGACATTAGACATTTATTTTGTACTATTCACTGGTACCTAAGATTAAACACGAAAAACGATTTAGTTTTATATAATAATACAATTTTGATTGAAAAAATATGTATTCATTTTATTTAAGTAGAGTGGAATATCTCGTAAATTGTTTTATAAACCCATAATGTAGTGCAGGAAGTAAGGGACTGCATATGCTATTAGTAGTACTCCTACTATTTATTATTACAATATCTAGTGATTATTTATTAAGGTGCAAAAATCCCTCACCTCATACAGGATTCGAACCCGGGTCACCGGCGTGATAAGCCTAGACGCAGCCCACTCGGACACCGGTGGCGGGACGCTAGTATAGTTTTGTAGCACAGATCTCACAGTCCTCAGTACACAGTACACAGCCTCTGCTTGTAGATATTTTACTGATCATGTTCTCTGTTCTTCAGTTGTACCTGTGACTTTTTCCAAAAGAGTTATAGCATTTTAATAATTATTTTCTAAAAATTGGATAAAAGTCTTAACAATTATTAATATAACTTACGTCAAAAACGTCGTTAATCTAGAATTATTTAATCAAGGTGACAAAAGTCGTTAATACATCTCCGAATTGAAAGGTTTGTAACACACTGCCGATACAATAATTTGGGTTCGGAAGGCGGGTTTTAAATAATTCTGGAAAACACGCGTAAAAATAATACAACAAAGTAATAAAATAATTAATAATAATTAAAAAGTGTCTTGAATTATTTATAACACTTTTAATTTTAACAAATATAATATTGTATAATATTAAAAAATATCGCTATAGAAATATTTCGGTAAACAATGTTTGATCAATAGTTACGGCAAATATTTTATAATTCATTCAATAATAAAGTAATTAGAATTGATAGCAGTACAAAAATATCTAAGAAAAACAGAACATAAAACTCTCTTTGTGCTTTGAAATAAAAATATTATCTATCTATTTTTATCCAATAAGGTATCACGCAAACAGTGATATGTTTTATCAGTAGCAAGTAGCATTATAACTTTTGTACAAAGTATACAAATCTAATTAACTGAGGATTATCGCTACACTGACAGAATATCTATTCTGACAATCAAATTAAATACATACTAGGCCTACATATTGAAAATCCTATGTTTTCAGCGCGCATTAAAAATCTTTATACATTAAAAAGTGTGAAAACTATAAATTGGAATAGGAACGAATTTGACTGTTAAAAGTTAATCAAACTTCTTAATATAACAACTTTAACTGTCCATGTATCATGTATATTTTATGTTATTTTGAGCTGGCACTGAGATGAAAAAATATTAAGGATAGTATCATGTAAAAAATTAAATTATATATAAAGTAAATATTGTAATTATGTTAGGCCTACGTACATTTAGAATGATTGAATAAATCATAATTTAATTTTTTTCATTAGTTGGACTGTTCTTCTCGAAACACAAATAGTCATCAACACAAGTTGTGTACCGACGATGCCTCAGCTCCGGTTCCATCCTAAACACATGATGATGAACTGCTCAAACAAGGAATCATAGATATCATATTAATATCACAGCTCAAAGTGCAAGGGACAGTCCAAGCAAATATCGCCCTTGACTCAGCCCACCCACTAGCAATCTGACAAAGAGCAGCTAGGGCTGACTGCGGCTCTAGTTTACCAGGAGACTGAGCCTCGCCAAACAAAGGACGTCTACAAGTAGGATTACTATAGAAGTATAAATAATTGGCAGAGCCACATTGTCTGTTCTTACTTTTGTATTTGCTAGACAATGTCTGCATATAGGGAAAGTAGGGAAAGGTGTAGACTGTTTACTCCTTATGTCCTTTGTCAAGGGCTGCATACTTCTTGGAAGGACGACTTATCCTCAATGAGGTACAGATCGTCATAAATTGCTTAGGTCTACTGAAGGCTGCCATTTTTATGCTTGGGAAAATTTGACAACCCTTTGACGATGAATGGAACTCAAGTCTCTCTAAATATTAGTTTTAAATTATATCCACGTTTTCTCTTCCTTTAAATGACTTTATTCTGTTCTCAATTATGTTTTGTTGAATAATTTTGTTGATTAAAAGTATCTGAAAAAGAAAATATTTAATAAAAAAAGTAGTATATATATATATATATATATATATATATATATATGTAGCAAAACATGGTTGTTTGGCTGTAAAGTTTTGGTCACCAAATTGGGTTGACCATTTACATGAATTGGAACAAAGTTGGTGGAAATCCTATCTTAAGCATTGATAATGTAGGACTTCACTAAGGTTACCAATCACTGATATTAACAGACTCCGTAGCCATGAAATCAAAACCATAATTAGGTATTAGACAAAAGACAATAATATAGTCACTTTTTCAATTTTCAACTGCTGTATAATGCAGTAATATTTGATTTAATAGTTCAAATAACTAATGACAAAAGGTCATAAAATGTTATTGATGAGTGAATTGTACATTTTGACATACCAGCACTTATTGAAAAGTTGAAAATAGGTCAAATTACAAAGGGACTATCGTTTTAAAAACTTACTTGATTATTTACAAACTCTAGAGTCAATTTCAACAAAACAGTCATCAATACGAGTATAATATTTGTGTATTTAAAATTTGTAAAGTTTTAATACAAAAAGCTTTTAGTGTTCCTACTAATTCTTTAATACGTACATGAGAAGTGTTTAGAGGCACTCTGGAACTCATGTCTTGTATGTTTTTTGACAACACAGAGGACAGTGTTTTAAAATTACTAACAACGCTGTTTAGTGGTTCAAATATTGGCACAATGGTATGTACACTAATCCACAGTGAGTCGTATAAATGTTAACTTGACGTAGCTGTCAACCTCAATTTTTATATATTAAAAATATATTCATTTTATATTATTTTTAGAATACTCAAGCGAATATAAGCAAAAATTTAACAAGTTCTATGAAACTCATATCATTTCTAATAATATGTCGGTGACCTTTAAGAGCTCTAGGCCCCTGACTGTAAAGCTCATCTCACAGTCAATGGCGTAGACGTCTGGACGGTCCTCTGGAGAGGGATTCTCCCGGGGGAGGGTCCTGACGAAACCCTCCAGAGGACCGTTCATACCGGTGAAGATCCCAATCCACACATGGTGCCTGCAGGTCGAACATCCCTGGGAAGACGGGATACCTTTGCAGCAAAGGTAAACGGATGGGCAGGATGGGTTGGGGTAGAGACGGCCCCAGTGATAGGAACACTGTTCGCTGCTGAGGTACTCCCCATTGTCGGTGACAAGGAAGTACTTTTTGCAGCGAACACATTTGCGCTCCACGGCCCCTGTCTTAGGAGGGGTGTGGGAACTGTTTTCTATCACTGGTATGCTTGGGGATAGGGTTGGGGCAGTTGAGGCTCATGGTGGAGTCAGACCCCGTTGCCATAAAAATAGAAAAAATATTACATTAAAAATAAGTATATATAATTTTATGACAAATTCTAATTACCAAGTATGTTCAAATTAATGCCTTAGGCTAATTGGTTCAATGTTACAAGTGTTTGAAGGACAGTGATGGAAAAGGGGTGCTTTGTAAAGGATTTTACTAGTGAATCCTGATGAAAACAAAATCACGGAATTCTAACTAATGTTGATGATATGGGAACTCAAAAAACCTTGACATTTCCCAGCTCAAGAAGATCACTTGGCTTGAGGAGGTACGTCTTGAGGCAGTTGTGCAGCTCATAACTGCTCCTTCCTCGCACCGAGGTACCAGAGCTTCCGCCGCCTGTCCTGATGGGCCCCTCCTCGTTCTTGGAGCTGTCGGTGCTGCTGCAATCTGTCGAGCGAACAACAAAACAATTAGAATTAATTTACTTATTTTAGACTGTTATAAATCTTTGATACTTGGAAAATATCAAGACCTCTCAAGGTAGTAGTAGTAGTAGTAGTAGTAGTATTTATAGCAAATAACCAATACAATTTTATAACAATCATATTTTTACTATGGCATTTGAAATATTAAACTCCTATTCTTTTTAGCGTTCCAAAAAATCAACAAGATTCCAATATTTAAAAGAATGAGTAGTTTAACCTTGTGTAACAGCAAATATATAACTATAAATTTGTTTATTACAAATAACAATGATATAATTTTTTTAGTTATTTTACAATTAAAGTTTCAAATACATTAAAGGAAGTGCTTGATCGATTAAAAACAAACCTCTAACACAAATAGTTATAGAAATGGCATTATTAACTATTATAAAGTACAAAATAATTTTTAAAAAGTTATGGTATAATTATTTATTTGGAAGGTTTCTATAAAAATATTTAAAAATACAATGTTTTAAAAAGCTATACGTATAAATTAGAAACTGCTTGTGTCAAACATAGGATATTTTAATCTTTTAAAAACACTTTGAACATAAATAATGACGATAAAAAAGGACACAAATAAACTAACCAGATCGAAGTGTCCTTGTATCTTGGTGGACGATGGGCAGGGGACCTCCTTGGACGGCGGGCTGGGGTCTAAGGGGGGGGGGGCAGAGTATGGTGGGTAGTGGTCCGATGGGAACGCCGATCAAAGGGTTTAAGGTCTTGGGGGGTAGAGGTCTGATATGAACGACATGCGGGTGGGAATAAGGGGAATAGTGGGCGTAGGTCTGATGGGAAATGTTAAAGATGACTGGGACGGGAGCTGGGACAAAGCCTGTTCCCGGTGAAACGTTAGGAGCCCCATAATATATATGGGGTTGTCCTGAAATAACAATAAATTTCCCATTAAGAAACAAAAGATACAAAATGTAAAAGGTAACTGATTATAAGATTTTTATCTAAAGGTTTAACTAGGGGTAACTGCATTCATTGTCTCCGTAAATGTAGGCAAATTGTAACGTAAATTGTTATTTAGAGTTATTTGGAAAGTTCACTAACTAATCTGATACAATTATAGGTAACACGTGTACTAACCTATATTAATGTGGGGGGCTCCATATTGGCCGGCATATAATGGTTGTGCAGGGGGCCGGTAGGGCAGGGGTTGTTGTCCTGAAAACCATAGTAATTAATAACTAAGGAATAGTTACAGTGAATTATAAGATAATACTCATCTATGATGGGTGCTTATTTTAAAACCTTGCAAATTTGTAGCAGTTACTACCTGAACTTTGTAGATAATTGAAATTTATTAAACATTAAATTGTAATTACAAACTTTAGAAATGTCCTCTCATAGTCATAACTGAATGTGGATATGGTCTCTAATACTTCTGAATCTAATTACGGAAACATGATATAGCATTTTTAATAGACGCGTGAGCCAGGTGTATCAATGTGGGACTACTTACAGTAATAATAAGTTTAAATATTGGGGGGGGGTGGGGGGGGGGGGGGGTGGGGGGGGGGGGGGGTGGGGGGGGGGGGGGGTGGGGGGGGGGGGGGGTGGGGGGGGGGGGGGGTGGGGGGGGGGTCTGTGCAATATTATAAAAATTTTATCTGTCATTTTTACTTGTGTGAAATAAAGTTTCTTTCTTTCTTTCTATATCAGTGGTAAAATTGTGGAATTGGCTTTTTACAATAAAAAATACTTGGATAACGTATTCACTGCTTCGATGTTAATACTCTTCATTTTGTTCTATAACTGAATATACCCACTTAGTTTTTAAATTTTGAACGGTCGCCATTTTGAAACCTAAAGAGACATTAAAGTGTTATTTCAGGAGTTCGTAAACGTTTTCAGCGTTTCTTAGAAAGATTTAACGTTACTTACGTTGAAAAACAGTCTAGATAGAAATTTTACACAAATGCAAACGGCCACCACCTTGAAACTTTATGATGAGCGATAATGTGTGTAAGTTATCCAATAAATGTTTAAATAATATTAATACAGGTACAATTTGATTCCATATATACATACACATATGTATTATGCATTATAAATTCGAAGCATCTTCTGGAAATTCTACTATGAAAATCATTGTAATCGGCAAATTTCCATGAAACTTATGGAACAGACTGTACATTTCGAATAATAACTATTTTTAAACAAACCACCAACAAATTATTTCGTGTGTGTGTCAGGATGCGTTTAACCCTCAATGTGTGCTTGCCTGCTTTCACTGTAAGCCAGTTTGATCAAGCATTACACAATGAAATTGATAAAATCCACTTTACTGTACATGAAATTTCTTGTCTACACAAACATGTGTTATATGACGTTGCATGTCATATCGTGGAATTTGGCTGAGCGTCATTGAAGCCTATCACTCAGCAGGCAGGCACAAATTTTCTTATGTATTCCGCAAGTATTTAAAAATAAATTTTCTGTGTACTTTACCGCAGAACAAGTCTCGAATGAAACGAGCTTAGACTTGAAAATTCACAAGCAGCTCTGCGAGCTTACGCAACGCGTGTTGTAACACCCCTGCTTTTATGTTCTGTATAGTTCAAGACTATCTACATTATAATAATTAAAGTACAGACATTTATGCGATTATATGAAAGGTTTTACAACTGATTGTAGAAACATATTTCAAGGTTTGTATCAGTTTTGATCTTTTAGTAATCCATGCTAACGGTTTTCATGTTTATAACAGTAATATATATATATATATATATATATATATATATATATATATATAAAATAGAGATTTCTTTATTGAACTATTAGGCAGGGTGGGAGAGGACCAGACCAATCACTTAATTGTATATCAAGCGGAGGGGGGGGGAGGTGGAGTGGGTAGTAATTAGTTGTCATGTATAACAAGTACAAGTTGTCCGAAAAATGTAACTATAAACGTTGATAAATTGAATTTAACAAACACATCTGTTACTATGATTGAAGTAGTTCATTTCATTAGTGTATATGAAATGATAACTTATCTAAAAAAAAAACTGTGTATAACCCCCAAAAATAATAAACTAATTTCAATATCAATTTTCTATTCAAAAACCAAATAAGCGCATAAAAAAAAACAATAATTTATGACTCACAAAATAACAGTTATCGTTTTATTTACCGACTGATAAGACAATAATAACTGTTTTTATAATAACAAAAAAAATTATCGCTGAACAATATAAATGGCGGATCCAGGGCTGACAAAACGTTCACACAAATTCGGCGCACCCTGTACTGTTACCACCACAGGGGCTTCATTTATCTCTTAGCATTGCGTTACGTGGAAACTACACCAGTGTTTACTAGAATATTGATTCGAGTTGAAAATATGGAACGTAAATATGCACCAGTTATGTAACAAAAATATAAGTTTTTCAAAATCTCTTATTACTTTCTTGTGGGGAAGGGCGTTGATTCCCTCTGCATACATAATTAAATGTACATTAGGTATCAGGAAAGCAGGGTAGATATACACAAAGCAACAGGAAATCAGGGTAAAAATACACTAGGTAACAAGAAAACAGGGTAGATATACGCTAGGTAACAAGAAAGCAGGGTAGAGGAAACGTATTTTATATTCCTCCATGACGTGTCACGAAAGTGCATACATAATTAAATATACTCTAGGTAACAGGAAAGCAGGGTAGATATACACTAGGTAACAGGAAAGCAGGGTAAATATACACTAGGTAACAGGAAAGCAGGGTAAATATACACTAGGTAACAGGAATACAGGGTAGAGGGAATTTATTTTATATTCATCCATGAAGTGGCACAAAAGGTTAGAAGAAACCAATAATTATTTAATGACATATTCGGATTGCTTCTCTTTTTTTGAATATGTCAACAACTTAAGCTCGCAAATACGCAAAATGACGACCGATATTGCGACATGCCTAAAGGAGGCAGCGGCGCGGGATCGCTAGAGTAGTGAGTGACTCATGCCCGACTGCGGTTCCAGGAAACCTGTCACCGCTGCCTCTATGATGTCATCTCTGGTCTCAAGTAGGCGGACATCAACAGTTTACGTTTCCGAGAGGAAGAAATTCCGCGCAGTGGACAGACTGAATGGGTCCACTGTTCTTGGAATGTGTATCCTTCAACACATGGCTGGTTTCGTTTGGTTACTTTTGCTTGCAATTAGCAGCACATTATTGTTTGGTGTTTAGGCGGAAAACAGTCGAATGTGAAATGACGTGAATGAATTCATTCACAACGTAGTAAAACAACTAATACACTGCAAATAGGCCATTGTAACGTAAATAATAAAAACAGTTTGTACAATAGCGGCCTAGCTGATGTTCTTTACCAAGTAACAACCTTCATGACACCAAATTAAATCTTCTATTTCTTTGCAAAAGCTCTCGCAAATAAAAAAAATAATGACTGAAATCATAAAATCTTGTATCAGTGGCCAAAGGCTATAAAGACCAAGTACTTAATTCCACCATTACTCTCTATTTTTGTGCATTTTCTACAATGTGCTGAGATGTACTGGTGATAAAATAATGTTTCGTGTTTTACTGAAGGTCAACAAATTCCTAATAAACCCTATTTTAAATTCTTACGATCTTCTTGCACTTTCATTATTAAACGAAGGCTCTCCAAACAGGAATGGCTAAGAGCAGTATCGCCTGCAAAAGCTGTAACCGAACCATTAAATTTAACCTCATATAAGTCATTTGTATAAATGAAAAAAATAATTGCCCCAGGATTGTTCCTTGGGGTATACCATGCGTGATTATACCCTGTTCACTGAAATATCTCTGAATTTTACTTTTGGACTCAGTCAAGCAAATAGCTAGAAAAGTACTAAAAAGACAGTACTTTAATTCTAGCCTACCACGTTATTCTAATAAACGAATGCTCTACAGTTTCAAATGCTTTCGCTATGTCACATTCGTTGGCATATGTTGCTCCACATATCGTACAGCATTTACACATTCATATATAAATTTCTCTAACAACTAGTAGTGCGCCTTCGGTTGGTCTTTGATCTTCTGGTGTCAGTAAGCATCAAAAGCGAGGATTATCAAAGTCGTCATAGTTTACAATTTACAAACGCAAATAGAGGACAGAGCAAATCCTTCTGACAACCGCGATGTAGTATGTTTAATATTCGTGAGTGATAAGCCTATCCAATGTTGTGTGTTATTTATTTACTCGTTGTGTTTTGTGCTGTGTTTGTAAACTTCAAAACTATGACGATATCAGATTGATAATCCTCGCTTTTAACACTTATTGACGTCAGAAGATGGCTCACTCAAAATCGTAACGAGAGTAGCGTTATGTCTGCTGTTTGACAATGGTTTGTGTTGGTATTATTTGTCTATTAACAGTTCTGGCAATAATATGGAAAACAATGTAGACCCAAATTGATTATTACTTAAGAAATTGTTTGGTTTTTGAAATACACTAGACGCCTTTTCATTACATTTTCAAAATATGAAAAAAATACAAATAGGTCTGTAGTTTGACAAGCAATTTCGATCTCCTTGCACAAACTAGGATATTACTATGGTTGTTTTCAAGCAACGAGAACAGATGCCCTACTGAAAACTAAATTTAGATAAAAAGTCAGACACTCTTAAGAACAAATGCTCTGATATGGTCCCATTTTTTCGGTTTACACTGGCATTAAATGTGTCATAAACGGATAAATGCATGTTCATAATCTGTATTTTTAAATTTTATTTTACTTATATTACTTCTTAAAGTACTGTACTTGCAACTCTTCTTAAAGGACGTAATCATTAAATTTCAATGCAATTTCTGTAGGGTTTGAATATTAACAGTGAATTGTGAGATGTCCAATTACTTTTGCAGTCTCTAATAAGTAATGTGTTTACCCCCGTGACTTTCAAACTTATATGTATAAAACGTTCAAAGTTTTAAATATTTCTATATCGGTATAACGAGACTAACATCATTTGATTGGTTTTTAGTGATACGCAATAGTTTTAAATTGTAACAATGTAATAATTATTTACCTAAGGAACAGATTACTTATGATTAGATGAGATTTTTAACTCTTTAGTAAAGTTGTTAATTGCATTATTTAAAACTGATATTTAAATTACCGGTCATGAACCAGAACAAAAGGCCAGTCAGCATGTATTAAAATTTAATTACATTATTAATGTATATTTTATACTTAGTAACTTCATTTGCATTTTCTTAAATTTAATTTGAACAAATTTTGCACATTAATAATAACGTATTATTCAAATTTAAATCTTCAGTTCTTAAACCAAACAAGTGGTTTTATTAATTATTCGATCTTGCACAGAGATAATTAAACAAGCAGCGCTTGTGTCGGTTAATGAGAATAATAATGAATCTTTATTTCATATATGTAACAACAGTTTTCGTGCTCGTTAAAATAATTTTTTTATCATTGCTTCGTTAATCAAGGAACCGCACCTTAAAGGTTTTACAGAACTAAACATCACTTGTGGTTTAAAATCGTCTAGTAAGATATAACAATTCATATCTTTATATGTTACAAAAGGAATAACTTTCGTGGATTTGAATCTATCCTCTTCGTCAGGTGGGAAAGACCAACATTTTGTAACATATAACAATTGCAATGTCCGAAATCTTGTTATCCTTTCAAACCTTCCATCGTCAATAAAAAACTTTAAACAAACAATTTGTACCCCCCCCCCACGAAAAATAATCTGTTTTTATCGAGCAGAGGCGGAATATTAGAGTATATCATCGATCATCGATAGACTCAACAATATGATATCATACTGTCAATAAAATAGTAACATTGTAAAAGACGCAGTATTGTTAAACTCTATTGTTATAGTTACACAATCAGATGAGCGTATAACAGAGGAGTACGTGCTCACGCCGGCCTGTCGCAGGTGTTACAATTACTGCTATATTTTTATGCTGAGTAACTTTGATGACATAGCCAAAGATTATGTTCATTGTCCATTGTGTCGATATCGTTAATAATGTCACCTTCATTTTTACGAGCAATAATTCTTCCACCTCGAAGCCAAGTGCAGTTTTTGCGTGCCTTATCGCTCAATCGGAAACCAATAGTCACGTTCACTTGAGTAACCGATCTCATGCCTATTCTCGTATCAAGGAGTTTGAAAGTTAACCTCAATCCAACAAGTAGAGCTACAACAACAGGAGTTACTTTAAAATTTGACTTGTTTATTTTTGTAACACCCAGGTGCCAGCAACACTTACCTGTGTAGTTAAATCTATATTAAAAACTAATTAAAAAAAAGAAGTGTACATTACATGCACAACTTATACTCCATAACTTGACCAATGTCGAAATCTTTGGACCGCTTGGTCAAGAATAAAAGTTAAGCTGGTAATTCAATAAAACATTGTTTCGCAGAATTATATTATAAACTACACAAAGAAAAACAGTACACTTGTACGTACGTTGTACACAAATTTGGTATTGATTGGACCACACATTTCCAAGTTATAAATGTCCAAAGTTCGGCTGAAAAATGCCAAAAAACCGCCCCTTTTCCGTCGTTACCGACAAACACTGGAAGTTATATATGAATTATTTGCTGAATGTGTCTAAACGAAAAAATAAACGAGCTACTTTTTCATGTAGCTCTAGTTAATGTAATTCTACTAGTTTTAGGTTAACCTTCAAACTCGGGTATCTATAATGTTGATCAGAGAGTAGGTGTCTCGTAGAAAATGATTTATTTTCATGTATCAGTTATAACTATCTCAGTACCCAGTTCATACCCATCTTACCTATAATTGGAGCCACCTCTTCATCTGGTTAGGTTAGGAACTATCGTTGTTGTATTAATACTTATAATAATAAAAATACTAAATACTCACAACCAAGGCTGTACCAACGCTGTTTACAATAAAGAGCACGTTTCGTTGCTATGATAGAGAACTCGAATTTATTTCTGTGAGTACAATATTCCAGATCTTCTATACGATTTAAAAACTTATTGATTACACCTAAAAAATACATATTCTTAAAAGCAGTGAAATATATTCAATAAAGACTTTTAATCCGTTTGTTTGGATATATTTGTAATAGCTTTACAAAACTGAACATGAATTTGTCAACCCACGTTTTGTTTCGGTTTTTTTTACATCAGACGTAAGCTCGTGAGAAAATTCAAGAATACCATCACTTCCAAACTTTACGGGCTGATTTGTAATACCACACTCTTACTTGGAATAGAGGAACTATATCGGCAGACTTCATCAAAGCAATTAAATTTTGAGTATTCTCAGGGTTTATAAAAAAAAATTTACTGTAATAATATGTATCACAAACATTAAATTATATTTGGATTTGTGTTTAATCAATTTCAAACATTTATCATTTATTAACATTTAACCGTGAGACCATGCTTGGCTAGTTGTTCTAATAAAATAAATATACAAAGTGAGGTTAGGTTTACTACGACATTCAATTATGAACGTACCTTTTTTATTTTCCAGTATGAATAAGTTCCCCAAGTAGAGATGTATCAATGGATACAGACTTATAAAATTCAGTGCCATAACGTAAACAGTGGACACACAAATTACACATACACACAGAGCAGCTAGCGCACGTCTGTCTTCTCCGACGTCTCCGCCTTTACCTGAGTTATGACTTACCCTGTTGTTAACAACACGGCCTGGCTCTCCCCCACCACCTGTTTCATACCAAGAGTTCTGTATCTTCCGAATCTTCTTTAGAAATTTTGGATTAATAACAAGATTTCTGCTACTGACGCCATAGTGTGTGCTGTCGTTGATTGATTCGAGTTCAATCAATATATAGATCGTTGATGGTGCAGAAAATGGTTGACATATTGGTACATTACTGGCTAATGTTCTTCGTGTAGCCTCACTTTTTTGGAACTGTGAGTTGTTGAGAAGCTCTAGGTACGTTTCGAGATCTGTGATATAGGTACAATTTTTGTATCACTGAACGGTGGCAATGTCCGAAAAATCCTGTTTCCTTCACAAGTCCTTCCATCGTCAAAAACAAACTTCAAACAAAGAGCCTTAGCTAGATGTCGAGACTTCCAAAAATACCCCTTTGCTCAGTGAAAGGCATAGGGGAAAATCCCGATTTCTAATCCTACTTTTACCACATTGCACCAGACCAAAACTTAGCAACCTTTACATAGCCGTCATTATTTTTCTCATCGACACTTAGTCATAATAGTTAGAGCAGTCTGTACCAAAATACCCGATTATATTTAGGCAGTGTTGCCACATCGTTTTATTACAACAGATGTTGAGACGGATCAGTCATTTTTCATACGAGTAAAACTGGCAACAGTGGAAGGCGCGGGGTGAAGAGGGGGGATTGAAACGCAGCAGACTATTTTGGTGTAGCCTACTCTAGGATAAATCTGTCTCAGCAGTCCACCCTGTTCATTCCACTAGGTCCAGAACCCCCAACAGGGTCAGTATCCCAAAACATTCAGCACCCCTGAGACAGTGGTTCTTATTGAGTAAAATTTCACTTTCTCCACCCTGTCCGTATTATTTAACTAAAACAAAACATAAGGAAGGGTGGATTCACACAAGAACATCTTAGGCCTTACATCAGTCAGTTGTTGCCAATGGAAAAAATCTTGATTATCTATCCTATCCTATCTCAACGTAATGGACTTGCGAGTTCTAACAGGGATGTTGTCGGTTACACTTATTATTATCTGGAGAACAATTGTAAGCGAGTACAATGTTATGAATAAGCGGGAAACCTCCAAATCTACCTCTCGAATTCCAAGTCCTCATCGTCGATATGTACGTCAGAATGAGTGCCCATGGGATGTTTCTGTTTTTTTTTTTTTTTTTTTTTTTTTCTTTTTTTTTTAAGCACAGTCAGCGGCTCATTGTAACCCAAATCCCTACAATTCTTCAGTTACAATTTTTATTTTCCAGTGATAATGTCCAACAAAGCAACACTGACATGTGTAAGATTTGATGAGTTGAACATTACAGATTTTTTCATTAATTGGAGGGAGGCTTGAGAGATGTTATTTACATTCTTAAAAAACATGGATATATATCACTCTATTTTTTTATTTTTTCTACAAGTTCATCCAAAGGACGTTACTTAAATCGGATATACAAAAATTCTCGTCCTCCCTCAGGTTACTATAAAGTGATTCAAAATGTTTTAATGACAGTAATTTAAATAATGAATGAAATCTACTACTCTTGTTCCGCCTATATTAAAAAAAAGTAAAATTAGCTCGTCTTTTTCACGACGACAAAACTCACTGAAGATTGAAGGGACATCGAGCACCACCGCAGACGCCCGCACAAACCACTGCAAAAGACTGACTCTCGGATCTGAAAAGTTCAGATACCCGACTTTGAAAGTTAACAACAAACTACCTAGTACAGCTACAATAACGGGAGTTGCATAGCAACAATGTAGCTGGATAATATCAGCGTAAAAATATATAAAGAAAATAGTTTACTCATAATAACTTGGAATTATATGACAATAAAAACGGAAAATAGTACCGCTGTTTGGCACTTTTCAATCAAACAGCAACTTTGAAAATTCATAGCTGGAAACTTGCGAATCGATTAAGGCATTGTGTTTATACAATATAGGAACAAGTGTATGTTTTGACTATGTTAATTTAGAATTATATGGGAAAAGATTTTATTAAATTACCATCTTAACTTTCATTATTGACTGGGCGGTTCAAAAAAATCCGGCGTTGGTCTCGCTATGAAGTTATTCAATATTATCTTGTGCGTGTAATTTTTAAACTTCGATTTTTAAAACTTATTTAACTGAGCAAATGTTGTTATTGAACACAGTACATTATGATGTACTTCTACTATTGAAGTACTTCAAGCCATAAGTGCTTGAATTATTTGGTCTTTGTGAGCAAGTTTGTGGAATCTTGCAGAGATTAGCATGTTCTGGAATAAACTGTATAAACTACCTTGATAAGAATATCAGCGCTATATCAAACGTTTCAAAAACAAGCTACGAATAGATAAGATAATTGATAACGTATGCAATTCCTTTTTTACGAGTTTGTAACACTTGACGATAAAAAACCTAACCATAAAACTGGAATGCATTTCAGCCTTAACTGGCACAGGTTTTTAATTTTAAAACCTTGCGCAGAGTTAAAAACATTAACTGCTAAATCAGTTATTACTCAAAAAACATGATGCTATACAGGGTGATTCATAAAAGGTGTGCAATATTTCAGGACTTGATACAGGTCATCAAAACAAGGAAAAAACTCCATTGCACATGGGTCCGGAAACGTACCGTTTACTGTCTGTCTGTCTGTTTGTGTTTTTTTGGGGAAAAAATTACTACTCAAAACCACTTAAGATACAGAATTCAAACTTAACAGTTATGTTAACCTAGTGTTAGTCCTTTTCAGTGAAAAAAAATAAAACAAATTTCTCATTGCATTTCAAAATGGCGGCCGTTCAAAATTTTCAAATTGTATTAGCTTTGAAACGGTTACTGTGACAACAAATTCACCAGGATAACTTTTTAGCGTATTTTATTACCAATTCAACAATTTTTGTTTCAAAAAGATTGAATAACAAATAACTAAGTTACAGCACCAAACGTAAAAACAGGTTAAATCCATGCATTGCAAGTACATACAACAATGTAGTGGATTTTTACGAATAAACTTTTTAAGGTTCTTTATTAAAATAGTGAACAATATTATAACCTGAAAAAAATATTACTATCATTTTTGTTCCATTTACAGTAATCAATGTGTTACACACACACAAATAAAAAAGAAACAAACTATTCACAATGCTCTTAAAAAAACAATAGCATAATATTACATGAAAACAGCTGACCAACAATCAGCAACCAAATCAGGTGTTTTAAATGAAGAAAAACTAATAAAAAACTATCAAGACATTGTTGAGCAAGTCTATGTTTTTAACGTGATTGTCACTGTTTGAATGTTCTGTTCTTCTTTGTAATTCCTGTTAGTTTTTCCTGTTAATTTAAATTTCTTTTATTACTTTGTTTTACTTTTGAAGAGTATGCTGATATTCACTTTGTGTACGGACTTGCTGGAGGCAATGCCAGATTAGCTAGCAGATTGTACAAAGAGCGCTTTCCAGATAGGCTGCACCCAGTTCATAGCGTCTTCAGTGCCGTTCATATTCGTCTTAGGGAAACTGGAAATTTGAAAAATAATGTTGTAGAACGGGTAAAATCCGTACGGACTGTTGATTTTGAAGAAGAGGTTTTATTATTCGTAGAAGAATACCCCTCCACCAGCGTTCGCGCTATTGCTCATAATTTGGATGTATGCAAAAGTTCTGTGTGGAAAGTGTTAAATGAAGAACGTTTGTGCCCTTACAGACATCAGAAAGTACAAGCCTTAGAACCTGCAGATTTTCCTCTCAGAGTAGACTGCTCTCGTTGGTTCCTTCACAAATTAGTTGATGAACCCGATTTTTTAAGGTATGTTCTCTTTACTGACGAAGCGTCATTTATCGAGATGGCATATTTAATAGCCGAAACAGCCATTTATGGGCTGAAGAGAATCCTCATGAAATTTTGCAACGTAAGTTTCAGCACAAATGATCTGTCAATATCTGGGCTGGAATAGTAGACGGATATTTGATTGGGCCACACATTATACCAACCAGACTGAACGGACCTACTTATGAAGTTTTTTTTGAGGGAAACCTTAAAAGGTTTATTCGTAAAAATCCACTACATTGTTGTATTCCTTGTTTTGATGACCTGTATCAAGTCCTGAAATATTGCACACCTTTTATGAATTACCCTGTATATAATATATAATTTTATTCAGAATACAATACAGTTTATTACAAAGGAAATACAAATTGGATTTACGTTTACATTTATGGAAGTATCGTGCTCCAAAGTTGAATTATTTCTTTTCTAGAAAGTCTTTTTTTATTTTTTGCAGCCCGTAGAAATCACTAAACACCTTAAATTTAAAAACCAAAAATATACAAAATATCTAGGTTCTTATGATGATCAAACAAATGTCTACTTATAATCCAAAACGAATACAACAAAAGAAACTGTCCTCCTCCGTAGACTAATGGTTATAGTCTCGGCTCTCTAACCGAGAGATCACGGGTTCCAATCCCGGGGAGATCCAATCATGTACTTTGACAACAAACACCAGTGCTCTTTGAAGGCGGCATAGCTGACGCTGAGGCTTAAATGAGATTAAAAAAACTAAACGGACCAGAATGCAGCTGACTATAAAATCCCACACCGTGACAGACATATTTAGCTTTTAGTGGCCAGTAAAACACAAATAAGCGTTTTATGTATACAAGTGAGTAGTTAAAAGAACGCGTGGAGTCTACTGATTAAAATTATATAACTTTTAATACGATTTGAATCAAGATTGTTCGAAAGATGGCGTAATTAGCAGACGATATTATTTAGAGCATTGTAAATTACGACTCTGCCAATTCATTGCGGAAAAAATGCGTGGTAAATTATTACTCTGCCAGTTGTAGAGTTAAGATCTCATATTGTATGGTTTAAATAGAGATTATGTGCACAACAGATCTCGCTGATAACACTTAGCTTTCTGAACAGGAAGTAGGTCACGCTGATAAGATTTGATCAATTGTTATGAGAGAACTATTGTATTAAACAAAAATACAAACAAATCGTAAAATTTAAGGCAGTTCCAAAATATTATAATCTACTGTATCGGCGTATCCAGCAATTTTCAAGATAATCAGAAAATTTAAAAATATGATTTAATAAAAAAATACGACTTCTCACCAATACTACAAATTCGCAATTTTTAAGCACCTGTTTTATACTACGGTTTGATGGCTCCATAAAACTTTTTATTGGTCGATAATATCACATACAAAATTAATCCCAATTATCGCACCATACGTGTTGTCTGTACAACTTGTCCTGTAATCAAAAGGTATTTTTAATGTCGTAACTGTGAGCTGAAAATTTCAAGTTTTAGTTTGAACAAAACAAATCCAAGACGCTTAAGTAGTTTCACTCCAGTCAAAGCGGGTTTTTCCATTCGGGCAACATATTCCGTGGCAACCATCAGGCATTCAAACATTTTAGATAAGCTAAACATATTGCAGATCTCTCGGAAGATCTAAAGTTGAGCACCCTCTCGATATTCTGCCACAAATATTTCAGCCTGATTAGAGAGAATTAGTGATAAACCCTAAATTAAAACGCTGAGCATTTTTTGTTAGCATAAGCTATTTCCAGTATATAAGGATGAATTAACGAATAGTGGATCACAGTTGCAACTGACAACAAGTCCTAGCGGTTTTTTTACGTAGTCCAGAGAGGGAGTGAACTTGATGAGGTGCCAATATCCAAACTACCTTCGAATATACGTAGACAAAAACATCTGAAGTGGGTATACGTAATTTGTTTGTAGATTACCAGCATTAAATCTGAAATGAATATAAAAATATTGAATAATGTGAAAGATTTCCGCTGACGCAAACCCCTGTGATAGTTGCGATCTATTTAATCAAGCCTCAGTTATAAGCTACTGCGTCGTATTGTTGTATATGGAAGCCATACCAGTGTAGTCGTAGTTTAGAGTTGTATAGTCCATTGTTAAATTACAATTCCATTGTTTTTGTTATAAACATGTTAATAAGAATGTTATTAACTAGTATTTTTGCCAATAGCGCAGTTTGGCGGGTACAGCGGTTATCGCAAGAAACCATATCAAGCAACGTCGAGCGTGGCTGCTGCTTGGATGGGTGACCGCTGAGCCATCCTGTCCTTGCAAGCAGCCCGCCTGCCCGGCCATTGGTGGTGGTTCGGAAGTTGGTTCCCAGGTTAATTGTCAGAGAGGGTTTAAAAGCCTCAACTTCGCATGGTAAAATAAGACAATAAGAAATCTACTTTGTTGACAGTCTTTTAACATTATCTTTCTAGTCTTCAAGTCTACATGACAGTTGGTTCCTTAGGAATCATGTAGACAAAGAGACAGGCTGAAATAAATTTTTCCAGATTCCCGAAGTTATAGGCTTCGCTAGCGCTCAGCCAATTTAATCTAAAACCCAGTTCAGAATTATGATAAGAAAGGTTTGGGATTTACAAAATAGTTTTGGGAAAGGAAATAAGCTTGTTAGCTTATGGTAATAAAGACTCTTATAGGCTCTTATCAAATTCGTTATCTGTCCGTATTTGTGATAGAGCTCTTAGAAGAAAGGTCCTAGCCAGCGACGTAACTAGGGGGGGGCACGCGGGGCATGTGCCCCGGGCGCAAGTTGTTGGGGGGGCGCCAACACGGCCACAGATTTTTCTAATAAAAATTGTTGAAAATATTTTTTAATGCGAGGTGTGTTGCAAAAGAAAATCATTATATTTATTATTTTTATTTGATTTAAGTCTAAGAAAATGCAAAGTGAAATGATGAATGCTATCTGACTATTTACGAATCATGTTTACGGTCTGCATGAACTTTGTACAGAACGAGTAAGGGCACACTGTGTTATCTGTGGAATGACTCACTAGGACGGCGCGGCGTCAGACACTTCCTTCCCCTCCCGGCTCCCACCCGCAGCTCCCCCATCCCTCTCACCGCACCACACATGCCACATTGCCACAAACACAACACATCGATGCTCGCTGGCCTGACCTTGACTATACAAAGGAACCACCAGAGAGTGCAGTTGGCGGTGACCAATAGAATGGACTGGCCTGCGCGACGTTGCCACACAACTGCCGCTGCCGCCCGGCACGGCTGGCGCATTGTGGCTGATAAACCGCTGCGCTGTCACAACTAACACTGATACTGAACATTTAAAACTTATCAGTATAATTGAAAAACAATATTTAAAATACGTTGACAGTTTGCTATATTAATATTTAAATTACTTGTATAGTTTATTAATGTTATTACAAACTAACTATCGATTAAAACAAACAAATCGTCCCGTCAGTTAGTCAGAGTAAAGTACTTGCTTATTTCCATACGATACAACAATCTTTTCAGTGATTTTTAAACGATTACTAAACACACACAAAATTAATATACACGTTGCTTATATTGGACAACTGCATGACGTGTTGCTTGATTAAAAAATAATTTAAAAAAAATATAACAATATAATCAATTTTTTAAAATTATCGACAATTATATTTTTAAATTACGAAATATTCAAATTTTCCACTAAATAAACTTTTAGGGCCTACTATTTTAAAAATGAAATACGTTAAAAAAGCATGATTGACTTAATAATATTCTTACCTTTGCACTTGTATATTATTTATTCGCTCTCAGGCGGCAATTTCGTAAGCCAAAACCTCGGAGTCTTCTTCATTTTTCACTTTCTGCCTCACTGCTACTCGTGTCAGAATTGTCTGCTAAGTTTATAATTATTTGCTCTACAACACTTGTGCGGATACATTCCTTTTCAAAATCAGCTTGCTGCAAGGCTTCTGCGTGCTGAACTCTTGATTGCCAGTCTTCTTTAGTCACTTTGTCCAGAGCATCATGAACAAGTTTTTTCAAATGTTAATTTAAATTTTCTTATTATTACGTGCTACCTCTCCCTTCACTTGAGCCCATACCATTTCAATGGGATTGTACTGGCAGTGATAAGGAGGGAGCCTGACAACTGTATGTCCCCATTTCATTGGCTAATACGTCGAGTTCATAAGTTTTTTGTTGGGTTTTATATGGGAGAACCCTTATTATAAGTTCTGGTTTCGTTTCTTTCATACAGTATTGTATGTTTTTTCGAGACACGCCAGCTTTGAATCTCTTCCTTTCTCCACGATGAATTTGGAATTTTCTCGAGAGAGCACTGAGTGGTATGGAGCATTGTCCATAACGATGATCGAGCCTTCTTCAAAATGCATATGCACTTTTTAAACCATTTTATAAACGATTCAGCGTTCATTTCATCGTGATAAGTCCGAACTAGAATGATGTCTTAGACCGAAAAACCCACTTACATTCTTGCAAAAAAACCCATCTTTTGCCGAACCGACATGACAAATTATTAATCTTCTACCTTTGCCGAGAGGAACCTTTAGTCCACCAGACTCAGTCGTATCCTGCCATATGTATTTTCGAGTATGGTTTTCATTAACCCATGTTTCATCGAGGTAATATATGGGCCTACAATCACCAGATTTTCTAAACTCTTGCATAGTTTCTCAAAAATTTTAAACGAGCCGCTACAATATCATTTCGTTCCAATAAAAACTTTCTACCATCATTGGTTTTTCTATACCTGAAACCAACATTGCCTTAATAATCTATTTGTTGAAGTTACCGATCCGTTGTAATCAAGTTTTTTGTTTGAGATCCTGCGTGATTCTTTTTGATGTGGGAAATTCCGCTCTGTCGTAGTACGAAAGGACAGTTCGTCTCAAAACATCTTTTTTCAAAGTCATCAAAGCCTGTTATTTTTTTATTTTCGACCTTTTTGTTTTCCTGCCGTTGAAAACTTAATTTCTGATGATGAAGATCCCATCTTCTTCGGACAGCTTAGCTTCTTTACTTATTTTGTTAACGGTTCTTTCACTTACACCGCAGGCCTCAGCACACAGTTTACCACTTTGCTTAAAGTTTAGAGTTTCTCGGAAATTTGTCAACGACAGTTTTTTGAAAAAGTTGTAAACGTTGTAAATAATACGACGTTCTCCACTACGTAGGGTTTTTCCACTACCGCTCTTACTTCCGGATGGCTGTGCACTTGAACAAACATCATCACACTCCATTTTGTCCAAATAAGGAATCACAATAACAAGTATATTACAATTTCTGACACTACTCAGAAAATAATCGGTACACTTAAAAATACGAAAACGTTTTCATCAACAGTAAAATTCAGCACAAAATAATATACGCGTACTGGAATTGAAGAGAATGCAGTATTTTCAAACCGCCACTGATTAAGCGACAATAGACACTGACTGACGGTCATAGACCGGAAGGAGGAAGGGGCTGTTTCTTAGAAACAGTATGACTCATCCGTCTGGTATTAACCACCACTGCTGGCTGGTGCGGCTTTTGTTTACAGGTATTTTCACCCGTTTCCTCCACATTTCACTCGTCTGACATCATCTATTATGTACTGTGTTCAAATTTCATTGGATGTTATAGAAAACCGTTACTTTAGAATTTTATAAGAAAGTGCATTCATATTATAAAAATACTTGTGCTGTATGATTTTTCAACTATGGCCAGTTTAAATATTTAAATCACCCACGTGTGAAAACAATTTTACATAACACAGATTCAAGACTATTAATAGCCAGGTAGGAAAAATGCTTTCAAATGGTTATAAATTTATGAGAACCGAAGTGCGTAACAAAACCGTTGCGGGCAACAATTCCCACCGTTATGTACTGAATAAGTATATTTACGGAAAAGAACATATATTTCAGATGTATTTGATAACTTTTCTTAACAAATTGAAAATCCATTTAACAATAACATGATTATACTATGCAAACATGTAATGCCTTATTATTATATATCAGTGATAATGGTATTATCTAACTGTTAAATACGGGAAATTAACGTTTTTTCCGGTATTTTTTATGTTTTCTTTATAATTTATATTTCGGCTAAAGATTTTAATCCTACGATCTTCGTATATGAGTAATATAATACAATAATTTATTTTCAATCCATTTAACTCAACATGGAAATAAGCTACAGAAATGTACTTTTTTTTAAAATGACCGTAAAATTACATTTTGTAATACGTAGTTAATTAATTGAAGACAGCTCTAACATTTCTTTCGAGCGTAACGATTAAGTATTTTAAGAACGCTGGACTCGCGTGGCTTGTGGTTACAGCGGGGAACAAGTTTGGCAACGTCGCTCAGTTCTCGTTGGCCGCTCCAAGGTCACGGGCAAAATAGGCTCCTCCCTCAACTGCACTCTCTTGTGGTTTTTTTGTATAACAGACTAACTGCGTATGTTGTGCAGTTGTGCACTACTATTGTTGACAATAGTTTCATACTTCTACTTCATTATATACATCATCAGTGGTTCGGTTCACGTAAAGTGGTTGCGGAGCTGTTTCTTTGAGTGTTACTAGCAATATTATTTTCGTGTTTGTGAATATTAGTCATGTCGAAAAAACTGTCTGGTGCGGAAAATCGCAAAAGAGCTAAAGAGAGAAAAAAATAGAAGCACATCAATCCTCGTCTCTTCTATCATCATGGCTAAATGAAACAAACAGTAAAGGTAGGTAAGATAGATAACAGTACTTTGTTACTTTGTATTTATTAACTAATACAGATTAATGATTAACTTATTGAAACCTTAAAAATATATCATAATTAACTTTTTCTGTAACTGTAGCAGCGTACTATTGATATGAATCTGTGTTTAAAAAATATATAATTGAACACAGGGTTTAAGCTTTCTCTTCTTCTTAAGCTATTTCTTAGAAACGCTAACAAGCAGCAAATCTAGTCATCGTCACACTTGAAGACGACATTTCGCTTTAAACCAAGAACTAAGAACGTCATAATTTTATTTAAAAAAAATAGTATAGTAGGAGATGCTTTGTCGGCAGTATTGTTTAATTTAGCGTTAAACTATGCTTTTAGATAAATACGGCACAATTTAAACAGCTAAGTTCTACCACAAATTGGACAAATATACCAATAATATTATTTTATCGAATGAAGGTAACTCGAATTTTTTTAATTTTTTCAGATGAAATCAGCTGTAAGTACAAGTACGACTTTTTGAAGATGGAGGGTCATCAGCTGATGCAGTCCAAGACGTGTTTTCAACTAATGCTAATCTTGGTACGGAAAATCAGCTGGAAAGAACTTCCAGCTGTACCAACTTCCAGTTGTACCAACGGTCACCCAGGATGACGTCGAGGGAAGAGATCGATGTTTCAACCGGAGCAAAAGTATAATAATGGTACGTTACGAGTTTTACGAGTTTGACAACTGATCCAACCATGAGATCCTACTAAATCATTTGATCTAAAAGATCCGGGGAAGTGGCCTAATACCATTTCGGATGCAGACAGATGGTTTTCTTCTCGTATCGAGATTATTGAATGAAGGGAAAATAGAACCTGAATCTTAAACAATACTTTAAGAGATGGGAGACAGTTGACTAAAGATGTTTACAAAAATTATGCCTAATGGCTTAAAAGTACATCGAACATGGCTAGTCTATAGCAAATCAAACAATTCCTTGTATTGTATCCCCATGCAAACTTTTTTCGCACACTGAACATCAACATCCACATAAGATTTCTGCTTTAGCCAAAGATGAAGGGTTCACTCAGTGGAAGAAATTGAGTGAACGGATTCCTGAGCATGAGAACTCCTTAAATCACAAACAGTGCTTTTGTGCTTGGAAAAATTTAGAATCTAGTTTAAGTAAACGTTTCTGGCATTGACAAAGAACTACAAGACATGATTGCACTTGAAGAGGCACACTGGAAGGGTGTTTTGTATGCTATCATTGATGTAATCTTACACCTAGCAAAAGAATGGCAGCCCATTACGAGGCTCCAATGAAAACCTGGATTTCAGTGACCCTAGATTCGGTAGGTTTTTGAACACTATTGAACTAGTATCTCATTACCATGCACCTCTGAAAGAGCACATTCTTCGCCATAAAAAAGGCCAAGTCAGTTACTTTTCGCCGCTCATCCAGAATGAATTTTTAGACATTATTGCAGGAAAAGTCAGAGAAAACATATTTTAGTGACATCAAGGCTTCAAAATTACTTTTCAATTATGTTTGACTGTACTCCCGACGTAAGTCATTTGGGAGCAAATGTCTCAAGTCCTTCGTTATGTGAAAATCACCGAACAGGGTCCGGAGGTAGTGGAGAGTTTTATTGATTTTGTAAAAGTTGGTGAAAAAACTGGATTGGGGTCTTTCGCAAGAAATTTCAGAGAAAATCAAAAAAGATGGCTTAGATTTGAAGAACTGCCGGGGCCAGTGCTATGACAATGGTTCGAATATGGCTGGCAAATACAAAGGCGTCCAATCTAGGATTCTTGCCCGAAAACAACCTGGCTTATTTTGTGCCTTGCGCGGCTCATTCCTTAAATTTAGTAGGTGCAAATGCTGCTAGTATGTCAGGGGAGGTACAGTCATACTTTGGAACTCTTAACTGCTTGTACAATTTTTTTGCTTCCTCGACCAATAGATGGGAGGTTTTATTAAAACATGTCCCTCTATCTCTAAAACTACAAAGTAACACCAGATGGTCCGACTAAGAGGGAAGCTGTACAAGTTATATACAAGCATCTAGGTAAAAATTATAAATGCTTTAAATGACCTCCAGAACCAGCCTAACTACCTCAGATGAAACAAAAACTGAAGCAGCTAATCTTTTGAAAAATGTCAAGCAGTTTGAGTTTATAGTTCTCTCCTGTTTTTTGGTACAAGCAATTGACCCGCATTGACATTGTGAACAAGCTCCTACAAGTGGAGAATATCACCATACATAGATCGGCCAAACACATCAGTCGATTGATCTCTGAACTAGACTCGGAAAGGGCAAACTATTCAAACGCTGCAATGAAAGAAGCCAAAGAAATGGCAACAAATCTTGGCCTTGATCCTCATTTCAAAGTAGTTCGAAAGAGAAGAAAAAAGCGCATGTTTGATGAGAATGCCGAAGATGAAGCACCTGAATTCTCAGAAGAGAAGAAATTTCAACAGCAGCTATTAGAAATCGTCGATCGCATTCTTTGTGAACTCAGAGAAAGATTCAACTCTATTCAAAACATAAATCATTTGTTTGGTTTTCTCAACGGAGCTAGCTTTGGAACAATGAGTGGGGATGACCCTAAAGGCTAAAGCAATTGAATTAGCCTCCAAATATAAAGAAGACTTGGACAAAGACGAATTGGCAAACTGAAGTGGAAAGTTTCAAATACCATGGTTTGGATTTAGTACCAAATATCCAAACAGCCAATTCGATTGATCTTCTGAAATTTTTGTGTGTAGAACAAAATGGAGGATGTATATCCAAACATAATGACTGCCTTACGGATCTTCTTGACAATTCCGGTTTCAGTGGCTTCGAATGAAAAGAAGTTTTAGTAAACTTAAAATAATAAAAAATTATTTACGGAATTTGACAGGGCAACAGAGGCTGACAAACCTAGGGATTATTTTCCATTGAGCACCAGGTAGCCTCAAAACTATGCTTCAGTGAGATTTGTCAGTACATTTGCTGCAAGAAAAGCCCGAAAAGTTAAAATTCTAAGAACAATTAAATGTTTTAAATCAATATTTTACATAATTTACTATCATAAGTGTTTTTAGTATAAATGGTGTTGTTTTGAAATAAACTATTTGTTTTTGAAAATACGTATTCTATTATTTACCAAATATATTTAGGCCTATATACTTTGAACTTGAGGTTGAGTATTTTAAGATCAAGATTCAAGATAGTATTAATGTAGCGTACCCGGTACCGATGGACACACCACACTTTTTAAGAGGAGTTATAAGGAATTAGTTTCAGTTCAATTGGTGGGGGGGAGGGGCGCCAAAATTAGGTGTTTGCCCCGGGTGCTGAATAACCTAGTTACGTCGCTGGTCCTAGCGACTTGAAAACTAAAGCGTTGGGCAATGATAACTACAATGTTTTTCCACGAATTGGCATCATTAAATGGACGATTAGCGCGGTTTTATACTTATAAATAATATGTTTCCAATATCGCGGGTGATTGTGTCATGTTAATCTGTTTTATATTTGAGACCCTTGTTTGCATTCAACAATAACACAGTTTTAGTGTAACTAATGTAGGAAGTATCACTTAAAAACAAATCAATCGTAGTCGAAGGGTTAAAAACACCAAATACCATGTTTTAATCTGATCACGTTTAAAGCTTCTTACACTTAAACCCAACCGTCAGAATCGTATATGGCTGAGCGCTAGCGAAGCCTCAATTATAAAACATGTCAGTATGCTGCAGCCTGCCACCTGAGTTAGTAGAAACATATATTAATAATAAGTAGGCCTATAACACACGAAACTCGTCTATTTAATGTTGCCAATTCATGGAAAAACATTTCAGTTATATGCAGCTTCAGAGAAACCCAATAAGTGTCTATATCCATTCATGTATAAAGAGACGCAAAAAGCTGCGCAGCAAATAAACACAACGCATCTACCCAGTGGCGTAGCAAGGGGGGGGGGGGCGGGGGCGGGCGGCGGGTGTCAACTTTTTTGGGGTGACAACCCACTCGGTCTCACAACTTTAATTAAGAACAATGTACAAACAAACAAAAATAAATCGTTAGCACAAAAGTTTGTTTCGGAGATTCCTCCTCTAGCACTAGCTCAGCTCTCTGTATAATTCGGAGATTCTCGCAAAAGAGCCTGACGTTGTCGTGGGGGATTCCCCGCCCCATACTCGCGATCTTTGACGTTTCAGTGTCAATATTTCTCATTTGTTTCGTGAAGTGTGTTGTGTTTGGTTGGCGTGAATTGTTAAACGTGTATTATTCTGTAGTGATATTGATAGAAGATTGGGTGTCTTTAGATTTTTTTAAAGTTTATGGTAGAATGGGATTTTACAGAATCTCTTCCAAATCTTATGATTGCACTGAAATTGCTCATGACGGTTTGCGTGTCCGTAGCTGCATGTGAGAGGAGTTCCAGTAGATTAAAATTAATAAAAAACTATTTGCTGGCAACAATGACCCAATCGCGGCTTAGCAATCTGTATTCTATATCTATATTAGCCATCGAGTTTGCAGCTGTCAAAGCTAGAAAGAAGAATTTTAATTGTGTAATTCCTTTCCTGTCTTAGTTATTATTGTTTTGCTATTTCTTCAATATTATAAATAAGAAATGATCCATCACCTTCATCATATAAAATTTATTCCTTTTTACTTTCAATGGGGTGACACCATCAACTTCCGCACCGGTTGCCACCCAAGGTGGCTACGCCACTGCATCGACCTACGCAGTCAGACTCATGTTATCGCAAATGCCAATCAAAGCACTAAACCTGTTTACGATGGCTACGTCACGGTGTGTACGGTGTACTCGTTTCAGAGCGTAATTTACGATTGCGTTCAATTCCAAGCTTACTATCATTGTTGGCCTCAATAGAATCATGTTATCAGACAAAAATAGCAGATCTATTGTTACTGATTTATTGTGTGTGAAAAGTGGTTGAAAACCCGAGAGGCTATTACAGCCATGCAGTTCATTTAACGAACCTGCTGGAAACGTAATCGAAAATTTTAGAAGCAGCAGATTAAGTGAAAACAACAAATACATTCATTGTAATACGAAATAATGGTTTTTTTTAATTCATTACGATTACAAAGTGTTTTCTGTATTAAATGGTCCTTCAAATAAAAATAGCTAAGAAACAAATACGTTCTCAGAATGGTCGGATTTGGCTTATTTTTATTTTGCCAAAATGTGTGTACAAAATCGTGTTGTTTGAAAACATTCTGTAGAAATTTGCTGTTAAACGCTTCCTAAACCCTGGCTCTGGGAATGTTTAAGTCGCTTCCAAGTTTTATCTCGTACCAAGTTTTTTTAGAATCGCTATCAAATAAATCATTCTTCTTTACATCATTGGATTTGATCAACAACAACATTTGATATATTGAGTTATTTCAACGTTAAGAGCATCCTATAAACTAACATTTTTGAACGTGCGTTCTATATTACATTTATGTTGAACATACGTTTAATATTTAATGAAATTAAATGTGCTAGTTCCCGAAAATGGACGCATAAACAACATTTAAATCTTATTTGTAATTAAAATACGTATTGAATTTGTGTACAAGGGCGTGAAAATGTAAATGTTTCTATTAATTCATTCTAATTTTAAAAATGTAGTAAAAATAAAAAATAATTATAATTGTATGTTTACTGTATTAAAATCTCAGGACAAACGTTTTTTTTCTCTCATCTGTCCGCATGATATCTTGAATTCTGAACTGACTTATATAATAGGCTTTACATTTTACATGAAGCTTTATTCCTATATAGACAACACTGGGTTCGATTATTGTACATGGCATTCTATGGAATTTGGATCAGCAAATATTTTTACATATGGATAAACATGATGACAACGGAAAAATAAAAGAATAAGTTTTTTAAATTTCATTTAAGCCTCAGCGTCAGCTATGTCGGCTTCGAAGTGCACTGGTTTTTATTTTCAAAGTTCAAAGTACACGATTGGACCTCCCCGGGATTTGATCCCGTGATCTCTTGGTTAGAGAGCCGAGACTATAACCATTAGTCTACGGAGGAGGACAAAAAAATAAGTAAATTTGTAAAAAAAACTGAGTACAATCAGATGATATTTTAACACATGTAGCCTAACTACCCGACACATAGCCTACATGAACTTTTCGGTGGCTTTATGTGTAAACTTTTGTTCATAGAGGTAAAAAGTAAAAACAATAGATTGGAAAATCAGTGTCAAAGGTCGGTATCAAGATCTGACTTCAGCGCACTCTGGTTTTAGTACCATCCACAGGTAATAGAAACTTTTATTGTTTAAACACTGCTATAAAATAACTTATTAGTAACAAAAGTGTAAAATGTATGAGTGCCGAAATAGATCGAGAAGGATGTTATCTGTAGACTGTAACTTCAATACAATTTTTATTTTGTCTGCGGGGAGATGTAAAGATTTGTTCGCATGATTTGTCTATGTTCCTATCTGTCCACAGACAGAGAATGAAATGAGGTCTAGACTCGAAATTTTGTATACAGCTTCAGCAAGTCTCTTACGCGACACTTGGTGTGGTATACAATAATATACCATTTAAAAATGTTATTTCAGATTGCTTCAAGAAATGGGTTTTTATACAAGTTTTAAATAAAATAACACAAAATTCATTAAGTTACACGTAAAGATTGCACAGCACAATTTTTAGATGTTAAAAATAAAATTATTTTTTAATCAAGCCCAATATATCTTGCAGATGTAGGATTTAGGCCGTTGTATATAATCAATACCATACTATTATGGTAGGACGAACCCATTACAAAAACCTACAAAACCTCCTAGTAGTTGTTTTAGGCTAGGGATATTGCTAACCTAGCCTGATGTTTTCTTAGTTTCTCAACTTCAGCGGCACTAACAAACAAAACGTGTTTATGGAAACCTGTTGGATAGTGTAATAAAAACAGAACGAACGTAGGCTCCTTATAGCATGTTATGGTTTAACGTCGTAAAGTCCTTAAAGTGAATAATTAATTGTTATCCCGACGACAAGGGAAACAATAGGACCCAAACTATATATAGACATGTTCCCATTGTATACTCGCTATTTGAACACCCTAATATTACTGAGGGTACATAACTTTACCCAAACTGCCAGATAGCCTTATTGCTTTATTATGGGTGTTTTATGCTGAATGGTCTTAGAGAACATCCTACTGGAAAAATTCCACACTTAAGAAGGTTGTAAGGGCCTGAAATTTCAAGAATCACGAGTCCGTGAGCTCCTCGAGGCCAAGAACTTTAAGAATTCAGAATCTCAAGAAACCTGAAGCTTCCTTACTAGTAATTGGAAGTAGCCTGCATTTCCATGGAAACAAATTCTAATGCAAGCTTTTTATGGACAAGAACTTCAAGAATCTAATTTTCAGAAGGTATGATATCCAGAATTGGCTAAAAGGTACTTGTGATCTCATTTTATTTTTCATATTATCACACTTGTTTCTTTAACTACATGTATTATAGCTAGGTGGTTATTGTACAGTAGTTCAAGGTTCTGACATTATATACTCCTTAATCTATTTTAGCATTTAACATTTTTCAATTCTTTACCGACATCGACGTGAGTGGATAAAAAATGAGTATTTAAAATTTAATATTAGCTTTTTAGATGTATGTGTGAGTTTCGATTTTATAAGTTGATCAATTTAAGTTGCTACACACCATTTAGATGTTTTACAGCAGAACGATGCAAACGAAAAGACAATTTAAAATTAGTTATGTTACTAAGTGCGTTTCCACAAATCTTGTTTACTTTTAATCTTATTTTAGTAGAAATATATTTATAGCTTTTTGTTATTATATTTTACATAATATAACAAAAAAAGATTCAATCCAAATCAAAAATAGTAGGCAGGTAGGCAAGACCTGCAGTTTTCGAATATCGTGATAATTCTGCAGTCAACCCTCCCGTGCCTAATAGCCAATGGCGTAGTGTAGCGGGTACAACGGTTATCGGAAGGTAACCAGATCAAGCAACGTCAAGCGTGGCGGCCACAGAGTAATAAGGTATATATTTGGCGGCTGCTTGGATGGGAGGTGACCGCTGAGCGATCTTGTCCTTGCAAGCAGCCCGCCTGCCCGGCCATTGTTGGTGGTTCGGAAGTCACCTTAAAGCCGTTGGTCCCCAGGTTAAGTGTTAGAGGGGGCTTCTTAGCCCTAAATTCGCCTGGTAAAATAAGACTACTTTACTTTAATAGCGGCTGACCTGTGGAATCAGCGTCACTTTACTACGCGTACCATCACTGATGTAACGCTCATCCCCTTCAAGAAATTAAAAGTCCTTTTCATCTGCTGCTCGTAGTGGTTCTATCTCACGCATTATAGGTGATTAAGTACTTCTTTACGACTTTGATTAATGGTTCGTCATTAATTTTCAGCATTAAAACACTTATATAGAATAACACACTTCTATACCTAACATCAAACAGACGTGCCCCAGACCGTCGTGAATCTTGTTTTGTTAAAAAAAGTCGGTTTTGGTCTCGATGTTGTTTTGTTGAATGATGAAAAAAGCAAGCAAATCGAAGAATACCGGTCATGCAGTTGTTAACCTATGATAACAGATTGGACACACGAGTCTATGAAAGAAATGGTCGCAATGTATTGAGCAGTTTTAGTGACTTAACTAACAGTTGCCCGCGGCTTCGCACGCAATTTCCCGTTGAAAAACAGTACACTATACTCACGTATTCTTTTTCCATCACATTCTAAACATTGTTGAGACAATTAATTGATAGTCGTTCCTTCGTGAGCCTCTTGGGCGCATTATGAAGGTATGTACCATATTTCCGGCCTGTATCTTTCGTGGTTTTTGCTAGGTGTTGATAACTTATTCAGAACAATTAATTTATATGGATGAATCTCGATAAACTAATTAGGTTATAAAGAATCAAATTAGGTCTGTTAAAATTAATTTTCTGTCTAAGATATTTCCAGTATTATTGAGGAGTGTGCCTTCAAGAAAACGTATCAACGAAAACCAATTTCGATCATAAAGCGTCTTCTTTCGGCTCTTTTCATTTACCTTCGATCTAACCAAATTCGATTACCTTATATGCAAACATTCCACGGATTTGTACAATGAGGTTGTTTTCATAATAGCGTTTAATAATATTTTCATTGCATTAGATAGTTTATTGATCATTGGTGCAATCTAAATGTAAAATTAGGCAATGGCGTCTTCTATGCAACCTGCATCACACTACAACTGGTCAAAGCACTTTACAATAAAAATTTTCTAAATTTTAAATGTAAACAAATGTTTCTGCCTCTTTGATGAACTTCAGCTGAAAGCATTAACAGCTGTTAAGTATCAGTTCGCTTTGTATTACGTGTCGTAGCGCAGTCTGTCGGATCCAATATAAAACACGTTTACGTTATTATCATAACATTCGAAATGTAAACAAACTAATTTTTCAATTTGAATTCGACTTTTTGGTGAAATGAGTGTGTTATGTGTGGTAAAAAGCACTCTAAGTGTTAATTCAGACCAAAAGCTATACCTGTTCCAAATTTCAGCACAATCCGTATAGCAGTTTCAGCGTGATTCAAGGACAAACCTCCAAACATCTAAAGATCTAAACATACAAACATCAAATCATCCAAATATCCAAACATTCAAACTTTCGCATTATTTTATAATATTACCTAGTGGGATGGGATAAGTTGTTATAGTAACCGTACATTGTTGTTTAAACAAATAGGTACAGCTAAACTCTACAATTATCATCCTGAGAGGTTCTTCAGTTACATTCAGTTCATATTTTCTATAGAGAACCGTCCACCGCTAACCCGCATCTTCTTTTTTCAGACACTTAGTGTTATAAAGACATTGGTACGCTATTAAATCTAGATCTAAAATTCAAGTTTATATAGTAGTAGGGTAGTTACTCATTTTTTGCAAGCTTTTTTATACATTTGTAATATATGTACACTGAAACCATTATGTTTATCTTACTGGTTTTGCAAAATACACTGGGGCTTATTAATATATTTACGAAAAACATACGTACAGTTAAAATTAACGTACAGATACATTATGACAGTACGTTAATATATCTCTATTAATGTATCTTTACAAAAAAGCGTGTTCAAACGTTCACTGAACGAGTAGCTTCGAATTAAAACGATTCCAAACGTTCATTCAACGAATCTTTGTCATATCTAAGGCATTTGACATTTCTATGAACTCAATTTTCACTTCTTCTTCCGTATGTGAGCTCCAATGTGATGACATTTTCGCAAGTCTGCCATACCCCTATAGCGTTATCAAACAGACACTGCTGCTGAAAGGCCAGGTAGTCGCCTCGCACACACGCACCTCCACACTCACGAGCGCTCGACACCTGCAGCTTCCCGCCCCGAGAGATTCAATACCTCTAGACTAGTGACTAAGTAATACTCCGTGACAATCTCAGTATATTAGATGTTTTTGTTTCATTTTTATCGTTATGATGTTTTTAACCTATACAGGGTGTCCCGTAATTCTCTTTACAAAGATATTACCACGTTATTGCTCAGGTCAAGACAAACATATTTCACATTATGAACATAGGTCTCCGATGCTTAGTTTCCCGCCTGCCTGTCTGTTTCTATTTTTTTTTTTATATAAAAAGATAAATATCTTAAATAGTAATACATTATATCATAGCAAATTTGACTCAAATGTTTATAATAACAGGGCCAGTTACTGAAAAGAATATCATGAAATTATTTTTAAGATTTTCAAAATGGCGTCCATTAAAACTTTTAACTAAATATCTTAAAAACTAATATTTCTTCACATGAATTGCAAGATTGTTTTTACATTGAGAGATGCCTTTTATTCAGTATTTGTATTGTTGGCTATTCGCTGAAACCCTCAATTGTGGCCCATGACTTGTCACAGTAAATCTGCTCTACATCAGTTATTTATTATTCGATTTAAATACTTTTGGTGTATTTAAATTTGTAATAAAATCCACTAAAAACTGTTATTCTGTTATTTACATTGAGAGCTGCCGTTTATTCAGTATTTGTATTGTCGGCTATTCGCTGAGAACCTCAATGTGGGTTACCATGTCTTGTCACAGTAAATCTGCTCTATATCAGTTATTTATTATTCGATTTAAATACTTTTGGAGTCATTAAATTTGTAATAAACTCCACTAAAAACTGTTACTCTGTTATTTACATTGAGAGCTGCCGTTTATTCATTGTATTGTCGGCTATTCGCTGAGAACCTCAATGTGGACCATGTCTTGTCATAGAAAATCTGCTCTATATAAGTTATATTATTATTCGATTTAAATACTTTTGGAGTCATAAATTTGTAATAAAATCCACTAAAAACTGTTATTCCGTTATTTACATTGAGAGCTGCCGTTTATTCAGTATTTGTATTGTTGGCTATTCGCTGAGAACCTCAATGTGGGTTATGTCTTGTCACATTAAATCTGCTCTATATCAGTTATTTATTATTCGATTTAACCCTGCAACTGGCTTTAAGCGATTATCGACGCATTAACTACATTTTCAAAATGGCACTAAGCTATTTTCGACGCATTAACTATGTCGTAATATGATCTCTCTCACAGCAAGTCTATTTTTAACTTTGTTTGAAGTAAAACATACGTAAATCTAAAGATAAAGATTCAAGGTTTCATATTATACCATACAACGCTCTATAGTTAGGTTAAATCTTTCATTATAAAATTCTAAACTTGGATGTTCACATTTCCGATTGCCATTTGCTTGCGTAATTTCCGAACACGCTAAAAATTACCGTATGTTTGTAAAAATTCCACTATCGTGAGTTTACGTTCTCTACACGATCGTAAGTGTCGTTCATTGAAAACAGTGTATTCTTGGCTTTCAGAAACATCTTTTCAATAGCCAGTAGGAAAATTAACGTTTATAAAATAAGCGTTTGAAAAGCTCGTGTTTTGTAAAATCCCAAAATGCCTAATGCGTCGAAAATAGCTTCATTAAATTTTGTTATTTTTGTTACTTTATCGTTGTCTGGAAATAGTGAAAATCATATCAAAACAAAGAAGAAGAATTTGCTCTAAGCAAACAGTATAATAGACAACGAAGACTATGAACTAGTATTTTATTTTTGTTCTGTTGCGCAATCACCGACTCAGCCAGTAGAGAAGAACAACGCAATCGCATGGTTGCCATGTTGATTTCTTTGTTGTTATATTACGCCATTGCCGGTATTAGTGTATTGCTTGCTATTTATTAGGATATTTTAGACATTTCGTTATTTAGTTGTGTATAAAATAAAAGTTTGTTTTATTGTTTTTTTTTTTTTTTTTAATTAGTGAAGTGAAAAATGTAGAGGTTAGGTTAAGTTTTAGGGAATAGGTTGGATTTTTGTGAAACTGAAAATAAGCCTATGTTCACGTAGGTTCAGTGTTTTATAATTTTGTAGACAATTTAATTTTAATTAAAATTAAATTTTGATTTAAATTTATGCAAAGGTATTTATTATAAAAGTGAAAAAAGTTTTTTTTACTTTTTCTGAAGGTATTAGAGTTTTATTTTCTATGACCATCGCTTGTTTTATTTTTTTTAACAAAAAAATAATAAAAAATAAAAACACATTGTTGTACATTTTTGTAAAAACTTCAATAAACGTACTATCTTTATAAAATAATATTTGGATGAAAAGAAAATTGTTAGCTAAAAAAAGTTTAGGCATTTATTTCACAATTTTGACTTTTGTAAAAATTAAAAAAAAAGGTTGTTGCCATATAAAAAAATATCTTATACAATGTAAACTTCTATAAATGTCATATTTTTCTCTCTTCTAAATATATTTAATCTCTTAGGAAAAAATATTTGTTCATCCAATAGATTCAAAAATGTCAAAATGGTATACATAATAGTGCTATACAAACTTTTTTCAGATTCTGTAGTTTTTTATAGATATTATTGTTCAAAATTACCAATAAACTTCTTTTACCTAAATATTTTTTTGAAATTTGTAATTGAGGTATATAAGCAAACTTTTGTATATTTTAGAATTATTCTAAAAACTTTCATATTACCTGAGAGGGTGCTATACATTTTGAGAAAAATTTATTCTTTACTAATATTTTTACGTTAATCTGTAAAAAAATAAAAAATACATTAAATGATGATTCAACCTTTAATACTTTTTTGGGAAACTGCATTTATTTCTAAAGACATTGATGTTTTTTAAAATGTTTTTATCTTAAAAAATAGATGAGCAGTGATTAAAAATACAAAACCCTTACAAAATCACTAAAAGTGGCCTGCCATTTTTGGGAAAAATGATGGCCAGTTCCAGGGTTAAATACTTTTGATGTTATTAGATTTGTGATAAAATCCTATAAAAACTGTTATTCTTGCAATTCTTGAGAAAAATGCTAGTTTTTAAGAAATTCACAGTTTAAAAGTTTTAATGTTTTTGTATTATTTTTTGAAAATAATACAAAATTTTGAAATCATTACAGATAATTGCATGACATTCTTTTCAGTAACAGGCCTTGTTGTTATAAACATTTGAGCCAAATTTGGTAAAATTTAATTTGTTAGTTTTTAAGATATTTTTTTTATAAAGAGAACAAACACAAACAGACCCATGTTCATATGGTGAAATATGTTTGTCTTGACATGAGCAATAAGTGGTATACCTTTGTCCAGAGAGTTACGGGACACCCTGTCTATACTCATCATTTTATAAAATTACAATGAACAAAAGTCTGGTTTTGTTTAAAACGGTGCACTGGGTAACTATGAGTGTGGATAGGCTATGCGGCCGGTCCCAATCCCTAAACGTGTGTTGGTGTAAAACTACCTGGGTCAGCCGCAGTCGTTTGCTAATAATATGCACACTACCCGACCAGACTGCGCACAGATGGGCCAAGGGATCTGAGCGCGCGGCCGAAGTTGTACTAGCCATCCACGAAACATTGACTACACCTACTCGCTGTCGTTCTATGATTGATTTAAAAGAACTAAACTATCGGAACACCTTTTATTTGAATATAACCGCGAGGCAACTGAATAAATCAGTAAATATTCCAGTTCTTGTCTCTTAGGTCACGAGAATACCGAAGGATGGGCTCTAAGGAAAAGCCCAATGTTCTTGGAAAGGACGACCCTCTCACCCGCCCACCAATCAGGCGGTCGGCTAGTCTGCGCGCAGATTCCTTGTCCATCTGTAGGGGTGGGGGACCCTGGACTGTCGCGTCGACCGTCAGCGTTGTCCCCTCCAACATCCTAAATATACCAACACTACGGCAAAACTACGGAAGGATACGATATAAGTTATTTATTCAATAATTTTATTTCATCATACTTTTACAATATTGAGGCTCCTGGAAACATGGCTTATAACGTGTCAAAAATGTGCGATAGACTAAAATGAAAACAGCTCCCGTAACATTAACATATTTATAAACGTAGCTCGGTTGATAAAGCAAATAAGCAGCAGGGCTATACCTAAAAAAAAAAAAAACTAAAAGTCACATAACATAACAATAGTCAGAATCCTACGTGAAGAGTTGTCGAGAACCTTACTACTAGATATATCTTGAAATATCAATAACTATTAATGAATAGTAGTGGGCAGTGACATAAGTACCTGCTACTTGATCAACGATCCTGAAATTTCACTGCTACTTGGATTTCACTCCTTCAGCCTTCAAATGTTACTATAGATATTAAGTGAACAGTGCGGGGAGGAGGTGCGAGAGAGAGATGTGGAGAGGGAGAAGAAGCGCTGACTCACTTTCCCCTCCACATTCCTTACCAACTACTCCTCAGTCGCCACTCGTAGGGTATGTGGACATAACAGCTATTTTACAAACCCAGTAATAATAACAATAGCTGTTAAACAATAAATATTTGCTTAAATACTTCTTAATTATACTAACATATTAAAATAGATACAATGTATTATTCTTAACAAAAATAATAATATTTGTAACAAATATTACGTAACAACGAGAATAACAAAACATAGCGTGATGCTCCCAAACACAAACACAGGTAAGCAAAGCACCAGCAAGAAATAGATCGAGCAGTGAAAGTGGGCTTGGCGGTAGGCGTGGTCAAGTTCCTGCTAATCCCCCCCCCTCCTATGCGCAAGAAACCATCGCGCAGGTCGCTCTCAATGCGGCTCATCTATAGTTTGGATTTTCACTGATCCAAACAAGTAACATCCAACCCAACCACTAGACTTTTAGCACTATTTAGGTATTTATTAATGAATCAGTTTCGTACCCGCCATATATACGTATTGACCAAGGATTTTTGTAAATCTTCATAAAGTAGGGAATAGAAATACCAGCACTATTTGTCCATTATTCTAAATGTGGAATTAAAAACTCACATTATAATGTATTTCAAGCCAATATTGATGGTTGTTTATTGGTAGGCCTACTCCACACAAAAAATAATACATTTTTATATGCATTTTAAAAGATTTAACATTCATGGAACATTTTAATTTTAATTTTATGAAAGACAGGCTATGTATTTGAAAAGTAGCGAGTTAATATAATGTTTTTTATCATAACATTTTATTTAAAACTCTACAACAAATCAATAATGATGTGAGAAAATTATATTACTTTATATCAATAATAAATAAAATATTAAACATTATATAACCGATACTGTTCTATAATGGATACTAGAACAGGCCAATTTGCATTGTATGGTGTTAACATTTACTTTTTAAAATATCTGGTAACTTACTTGACAGGTCTCCCATGAGACAATTCTGAGAGTGTTGATTTATGGTTAATGGTATTACTAATCCTAGTCAGTACATATAATATTAGACACAGGGTATAGTTCACAGGTAGACAAGAGGGCTTATGATTTTAGAATATTCCAGATGTGTGTTCAGAAGATGTTAGGCTATGCAAGATTAAAAGGTTGGTAAATCTTTTATAATAGAATATATAAATATATAATCTTTTATATTTTATAAGAATAAGTCAGAAAAAATCATTATCATAGAAGAAAGAAAATAACCAAATACATTTCGATTGGTTTAAATTTTGTAAAAGGTAACTTATTATGTTATAAATATTGTTCAAAATTGTCAGTGTTGTTTAGACAGTGTTATATTAAATTAGTGTAATAAATATATAATTTGTGAGATAGCTTAAGGAGGTGAGAGTTATTTTCCCCTTTATTTTCTAAATCAGGACAGTAAAAGTTTTAAGCATCACATTTACCTTAAAAAACTTAAACTGAATAAAATGTAATAAAAATTATTGATCTATGAAAGAAACAAAATTACATGATAGCCTACATTATTTACACAAAGAGCTAGTTGCTAACTAAGAGTTGAGTGTAAATAGAACATTATAAACAATAGGCTACACTGGCTAGCTTAGTTCAGCCACAACTAAATGCAAGGCTTGTGAACATTACATTTTTAATGATTTTTTTGCATTTTTGGAAGGTTTTTCCACCCAAAAAAAACCATCACATTCATGTTCAGCAAGTCATTTTACATTTAATCAGTAAATTAATATAGACTGTCCAATATGTACCAACAATTACAAAATTACAGTTACAAAAACAGTGTTTAAAACATTTATTGCCCAAATTCAGAAAATAAAAGGAAAAACAACTCTCACCTACTTAGGCTATCTAAAAATTTATATATTTATTACAATAATTTAATATAATATGAAACTGTCTAAACAACCACTGACAATTTTAAACAATATTATTTTATAGCATTATAAGTTACCTTTTACAAAATTTAAACCATTCAAAATGTATTTGATTATTTTCTTTCTTCTATAAAAATTTTTTTTCTGACTTGTTCTTATAAAATCCCTCAATCTTGCATAGCCTAACATCTTCTGAACACACTTCTGGAAAGTTTTCCTTAAGAATGTTCTAAAATCATAAACTATCCTCTTGTCTATCCATGAACTACCCTATTTGTCTATTGTATGTACTGACTAGGCTAAGTAATGCCATTAACTACAAATCAACACTCTCAGAATTGTCTCATGGGAAACCTGTCAAGTAATTTGCCAGATATTTTAAAAAGTAAATGTTAACACTATCATAGCATCTGTAGAGTGTTACAAACCCCAACACATACACAGCAGTTTGATTTTAACACCTACTGTTACTAACAGACCCATTTTTTTATCATTTTGCTTCTACAATAGTCAATAATAGTAGATAGCAAGATAAGTTCATATATATAAGCCAAGTATGTTAAAACCAATATTGTAATCTGTATTACTACACAACACATAATAGTTAAACTCGGTAGACATATATTTTTATTTGTTACAATGTTGTTCTGCTGAACAAAATACTTAACCTAGGCTATTATTAGCAAAAAAAATCCGAATTAAACACTTTATTCCAAAGATAATATTATTTATTCCAAACTATTAGGCCTAACTTGTTTAGTGAGTAAAATTATACTAACCTTTTTCTTCCTCATTAATAATTAGCCTATTTAGGACTACACAGACTATGTCTATGAAAGTTCCTGACTTGGGCACAAACCGAGGCCGATCTTTTCCTATCTGGCTAATACTACCTTCCATATCTGCACAGCCAATTAATATATTTCAATGTTTCTTAAACTTTAACCTGTATTTTCTCAAATGTTTCCTACTTCTAACAGTTTAAGACGATTCAGTTAGGAGGCAATTTTGCGACTAATTACAACAATGCTGTTGTATTTCGTTCCTTTCTTCGGAAACGGGCTACATGATCTTGAGTTTTTCGTTGCCACAGCCATTGTTAACAGATTATATAAACTGTTAGGTCTGAGTTGTTAGCTACACGTCATGTACGTCAAAAATAATATTAAATTAATAATGTTCTTTGGAAGACAAGCGGAACAAATTTGTATTTAAATTCTTTTTCCATTTCTTTTAGCACTACTAGTTTTAAGAATATTATAAAAGGATAGTTTTATGGATATTTTATATTTACTTCCCGTAACTGGATGAGTGAAAACTTTATCAATTTATCAATTGCCATCGTAAATTGATTAAGCGTATGTATGTTATAAAATAATGCCTACTGATTTTCATAGGACATCCAATTTTTATTAAACTACAAGTTAATTTAAATGTTAAACATAACGTGTGGTCATATATTTTTTAAATTAAAATTATACAAAACGAGTTAACTACATATTTTAATTATTACAATTATTTAAGTAAACGTACTTGAAGGAACAACGCGGAAAAGTTATATATTAGCCTATATTTCACAGTTACATGTAGTGTATGAATAACAAATAAGTTAGGCCATATTTCTGACTCATAAACATAAAATTTGTAGCCTAAAACTTTAGGATAGATACAAAACTAATATCTAAATGATTATAAATATAAAAAAGTGTTAAGGTTTTTAATAACAAAGGCAAAAAATTACTTAGTATTACTAGTACAAAGTTTAATTTTCTAGAAACTTTTCCATTTCAAATCTATGTTAAAATGATATTTATGTTGAAAACTATAGGCTATAGATTCAGTAAATCTTTTAACATTAACTCCTGTTGTGGTGGAATAAATATGGATATTCTACAGAAAGGTAAATTTTAAATAATTTATAAATTTAGATCATGTATATTATTAGTTTTACATTTAAGTAGAAGAAGTGGTTTAAAAAGACAAGGGGTTCATGAAAAAAAAAAAATAATTCATATGAAGTTTTCAATACTTAGGCTACGTTAATTTAAATTGTTTGATATTTCTAATAAAAATCCTTTATAATTCCATAATTTATTCGAATAGGAAAAGTAAATCTTCCTTACATATGCTTATATTAAAGAACGCATGAATAGCGGAAATTAGTTCCGATAGCAACTTTACACTTTCCTGGTTGTTATTTTTGAGTAGGCCTATATCAATGTAAACCAGAAAACATCCTGATTAATCTGATATATGATACGACATATTTGAATGTAAGTTACGAAGTTGATTAAACAGATTATTGTAAAACTACTATAGCCTAGTCGCTTGTCTTTGGTGAAACATTCTAAAACAACCAGCTAGGCTAGTAGACATTTTCCAGATTCCTTGATACATAATTAATTGGCTTTTGGTCATATAAAAACTTTACATTGAATATTAAAACACTTACATTGTACATGAAGATTTGTAGGGTACGGCAGAGTATAGAAGAGTACGATGGGTATCTCGTAAACTAGATACTCAAACGATGGAAAATGCTCCTCCATTACCAGAATCGTATTTCTATCGTTTATATTTACATATATTAACAAAAGTCTAGTGTTTTGTTCTTCTCAGTTGACAAATGCCTGGCTTGGGAGCACTAACTTTGGTTGTTTTTAACGATGGTTACCGTAGGTTATGTTTATGTTGTGAATACAAGACTTGCGTAGGTAATAGTTTAATAGTCAATACTTGTTAAAATTTTAATAAAATGTTGTTAATTCCTGTGTAAAACTACTCGGTGTACCAAGTAATTACTGTTTTGTTTGTCGGAAAAGCCAAAAATTAATTAAATTTACTATTGGGTAGAGTACGATAAGCGGACCCGGTTTTTATATCGAAGAATGTAATCATCGATACCTAATATTCGCATCTCAAATCCTAGACTATCAATCGATATAAAAGTATATAATAGTCCCCAATAATAAACATATGTTTTAAATTAAAATGTGAATTTAATATTAACAGTGATAAACCAAATTATTATAACCAAAATTAACCAAAATTAGAAAAACATAAGACGACCATATTTGCTCCTTTCACAGTCACATTTGTTTCTTTCCCACAAATTTCACATAATGGGTTTTTCGGTACGAGTTCAACGTGTTGAAGCCACGTAAAACATGTCCTATCATCTTTCAAAGCAATGTTGTGTAGTTTTCTAAAATTGACTGCCATTAATAATAATAAAATGTTACTTATGTAAAATTGAAATTACCTTACGTGTATTATTTAAAGTGTTTGCAGCTGTTGATATATATATCATTAAGTTAATTAGTTAATTGTTCAAAATAATTAATTAGTTTCGATTGATTATATCGATGGTTATGATTAAGTAATTCGGTTGCCAATTTCGATATAAAAACCGGGTCCGCTTATCGTACTCTACCCTTTACTATTTACAGTACGAGGCTAATCTTACGATGTAGTACAGTTTTAGATCGAGGGACATCTTATTGAACTAGGTTTAGGTTAGGTTAGGAAATATGGTACGGGATTAGGCTTACTATCTCATACGATAGTAAAAGTGATATATTAATAAATATCGAAATATAAGTTTTCACTAACACTATGAACTAAATAACACTTTTTACACCGTTTCCTAATCACTTACTACTTCAAATACAGTAGCCTACATGCATTGTTATTGTTTACTCTTTAATCAGAGCCAATGCCAGATGTATTTTCTAAACTTTGATTTTATTACATGCAGCCTTGTAGTTACACAACTTGAAATTGTACTTGTTCAGTGTTCAACAATTATATGATTATTATACCACAATGTACATATAAAACATTTAATTTTCGTTAAGTTAAAATTAAGGTTTTCTCAATTTTGAAGTAATCATAACAATTTATTTTGATATACAGTAGGTCGTTAAAGTTAAGAATAAAAGTTTCAATAAACCGAAATATATTTTTACCTTACGGATTGTCTCCAAATGTGAAGAGAAAATATAGTAAACAAACTCTGGTACGACAATAATTTGACATTATTTATTAGTTCCTAAGACCTAATTACACATACTTGGTATCGGTTTGTTCCCTGGTTAACGCAGATCGTCATTATAAATAGTTTGTATAACAATAGTAATTTTGAACAATAGGTATTGCACTAGGCATGTAAGAAAGCCATGCGTTTTAGTTTCGTCATCCACCACATGGTGCCAAATCCAAACTCACCTATATTATTATATTGTTGTGATGTTCAAAATATGTACATTTTACTGGCTGGTGTCAATGTAGTAAACTGTTTCCCATTTACATTCAATCATTACCATACAATATTAGTGTCAGTTAGTTTGAATATTTTGTATAACATAAGCATGTGGTTTAGGCTACAATACATTAAACAAATAATGTAAATAATTATGGGAATGTGAATAAATCACGGCAGTGATGAAATTTGCTGGGTACCGTACGTAAACTTAATGATTAATAGTAGCTGTCTATTGATTTATATAAGCTAATTCTTTCCCATTCGGGGTAGATACTATAACTCTCTAGAGAACCGAAACTGCTTGAGAAGAAAGTTAAAGTTAAAATATTTTTTAATATTTTACTGCCATTAATTTTGTGGAAATCAAACCAAACGGTTATTTTTAATATTGTTTAGCTATGGATATTTAAAAATTTTAAAAATGTAAATAATTTCTAAATGCCGACAATTTTTAGGAACTGGACTTGCTTCTTATTTTTTTTTGGAAGGTACTTCCTCAAGTACCTTGGGTAACATTTAGAGTTTCATGAGTTATAGGCTACGAATAAAGTAACAATAAAAAACCACTTAACGTACTTTTTAAGATTTTTACACCCTATAAATTTAGAGCAAAATAAATTTAAATTAACAATAAATAACTGTGGCAAGAGACCTTTAAAATAACGTACTACATTTGAAAATATCCCAAAAACAACCCCCAAACTAAAAAATACCCCTTGCAGATTTTTTGGGGTTCAAAATAATTTTATAAATTCTTAATCTTATAATTCTTTGGCTTCAAAATAGGGGGAGTTTCTATCTTCCCTTGTTATACCGCTATAATTAGTGGCCCAAGTGGTCTGGCTCACCTTGTATTAGTAAGTCACCTTGTATTATTTATTTATACTTATCACAGTGATGAAGTCGATATACGATTAACACAAAAAATACACTTAACAGGCTGTAATAACACCTTACACTTCACATTAAATAGATATCGAGTTTTTCCTTAAGTATGCTCAGAAGAAGTTACTAGTAAACTATATGTAAACCGCTTACAAAAAGACATTGGATGATTTTAGTTCACGCAGGGTGGGGTAATACCCCTCAGCCGCTGGATGTCGCCCTCTCCCAGTATCCCCACCACTGCTCGGCACTCGCTGGTTGCTCTATCCCCTACCTGGGTACTGCCACTACGTTTAACCTCACACCAAAACGCAAGCCTTGGATACGTCTATGTGTACATTAGTCTTTCAATTAATATTGTACGCTTTGACTGCGACACTTGTAGGCCTAAACACAAACATACAATATACTTATAGAAAGGTAAGTAGCTGCAGTGCAAACAAAATGGCGCGAGCGAGACTCGACCCTCACAGCTCTTAAAACAGTGACGAGAGATGCTTGTCCCACTCACCATCGCTGGAGGGGCCCCTCCTGCGCGTGGCTGCTCAGACATTTGCTTCTGCGCAGATTTCTTTGCGAATCTAAAGTATGTTCATCGTAATATTCTTGGTAAAATTCAATTTAAAATACACAATTTCAACGTTTAAGTTTTACTAGTATTACTAAAATATTTACCCACAGGAAACAATAATTTTCATGTTTAGAAAGTAATTTCAAATCATTTTGAAAATTTAAAAAGTGACCTATTATAAATACCCGAAAGATAGTTCTCGTATACGTACAAATAACACCAGTGAAATTAAGTATATTAAGTAAATCGTTGCTTTAGGACAAGTTCTACAAAATGTTTGTTCTACTAACAAAATTTAAAAGCCGACTGTACAGAAATGACAGTGAGTTCTCCACTAGAACAATGATCGGAAATAAAGCCTCATATAACCTTTATTTCCGATCGCAGCCTTATAACAGATGTTTGAGATTATTTTTCTAAATAACTAAAAAAGTGTTGGATGCATACTAATTAAATCTAATTTATCTCTTATGATTCTACGACTAAAAATAAGATCGTAAATGTGCACGAGGTTCCAAATTGTTGGAATGGAGTTAAAATCGAGATTGCCACCACTACAGCCTGGTCTTAAAAAACTATTACAAAAAGGCTACCATTGTTTTTATAAGCAACAGCTAATTGCAACTGTCCTAATCGCGATCCAAAATATCATTTGCAATTTTAATTGTTTTATAGTTACACATCATACAACCTACCATGTTGCAATAAATAATTAAGTGGTTTTTATACTGTCGATGTTTTTTTTTGCTATTTAGCATATAAAAGTATTGTGGAAGCCTTTCCACCATGGTTTAAAATGGGATTTTATGAAGAAGGCAGTGCATCCAGGAGATGTTATTATCCAACGTTACTCGTATAATTCCTTTAAGCACTGTTCTCATGATATTTTATCAGTGGACCTAATTTGATGAAGCTTTGTATCATTGTTTAATAATAGGTTTTAAATAATATAAAATGGTTTGAACTAATATTAATTATTTGTTATTTTTATTGCAAAAATTATATTTTTTTAATAAAAAAACTAAAGGTGCTTTTATTACAAACTCTCTAGCTGTTATTACAATTTTAGAACAATAAAAAGTTAAATCGATTCTTCAAAGTGTAAATAATTGAATTATTGTATTTATTCGGTTATTTTTTTCAGTATTTACACACTATCATTTTGAGCTTGAGCTGGTTATGAATTATGAAACGAGTGCTTTAATAAAATGCTTTTATCAAAACATTTTGTAGATTATAATCAAGAGTAAATTGTAATAGTAGAACCTAGTTTTTGTTTTCTGAATCTCGATGAACAGTTTAAAGATTTTGTATGAAAGGACGGGGGTTTCAATTTAGTAAACACACGCGTCTTCTTGATATTTGGATAGGAATATTTCATCTTTGCGTCCCCGTTTAGTTGCTTCTACGATCACGAGAGAGATGCTGTACCAGAATTCTCTAACTAAATAGTACGAATATTTATTAGATTCTGATACTTATTTGCGGATGAGGTTCGTTTGAGCCTAGGGGTTCAAGGATGTATGACATCGTGTTTTGCGTCACCTGACGTCCACACTAACCTATGTTGATATTGTGCCATAGATAAAAATATACACTCGTAAATAAAGCACGTCACATAAGAACCCGTAAATTAGCGTGCTATGCACGTATTTATGTGTAATAATACGTTTTATTGCCTATAAACACTGACACGTTATCGCAACCGAAGTGAATATCAACATTTCGCATTCCTTTTACATTCACCCTAATTCTTATTCATTCAGAATTATTCCCACTCAAGCCCAAGAATTATGTTTGTCAGCCAATCATTTTGCCTCCAAAACGTAAATCACAAACTCGTCTATACTGTAGAACTCTTGTGTAATCAAAGTAGATTGTAGACGAGCCTTGGGCATCGCAGCATTCTTTAATGAATTTAGAAGTTGGTTGACAAATTGTACTCCTACCTGAGAACGCTAAAATTCATAAGCTACCGTTCTGTGTCTTCCAGTTCGAGCGTCATAAGGGTGTATGTCGCTAGCTCTTACAGGGTTTGCAATTTGTCTTGAAAAAAGAAACGTCTCCAAAATATAGTGGCAGGGTAATTTTAACGGGTTCAGATTTTTGCTAGTCTCCAAGACTCTCTAAGTTGTAGACTGGCAATTATTAATCCGATGGTTTTCTTTTGAAGAAGAAACATTTAAAAAATGTATGTTTCCACAACCACCCCATAACGCTATGTCATAGGATAGATGTGAGTAGATTAGTCCATAATATGCTGTCATAAGCACCTGAACTGGGCAGTATTTGGACAATTCTCTCAGTACATAGCCTAAATGTCTGAGAACAATTTAGCTCAAACGCTACCTACTTGGCAATCCCATTTCAACCCTCGATCAAGGTGTAATCCAAGGAAATTGGTCGAGTAGACTTCTTAAATCTTGGCTTCGTCCAAGGTGACGGTTAGACTAACAACTGAAACTGTATGTCGCTTACAAAATCTAATAAAGTTTATTTTGTTTAAACAAAAATAAAATTCAATGGTTATTATTGAAGTGTTTGTTATTTTAATTAAGTAACATATTCTAATAAGAATAAGCTGGTAGAATATATGTATTTAAAGTTTTTCACTTCAGAGAATAGGCCAATAGTAGATCTCTTTAATTTTGTAACCGTGGTGTTGAAGAAGACGACGTCTTTGGGAATTTCACCACCGACACTTAGGATCTTTGCACAGTTCTGGCCAAAGAGGATTCTCTGCTATGACCGATTGAAGAGGTCATCTTCCTGGTACTTTGTAGAGAGGAACTCGCAAGTTAGTCTTTCAAGGAGCTGAGGTTCAGTCGACTCGGAAGGAACATGAGGTATTGAAATATTTTGTCTTGCTTCCAGAGGGATCAAACCGTGTTTTCCGCCAACACAGCCATGGCTGGGATCATCTCCGTAAGGGATTCCTTGCCGCATGCCGAAAATGAAGCACAATTCATGCAACATTAATGTGCTAAACTTAAAACGATGACAATGCAACAGCGGACGAAAATTCCAGTATGAACAAGGCTACAGTCTTTTAACCCATTCTAATGAACCTTTAAAATTATAAAAATATCACGTTTAAATATGTCAACGTCTCTTGTTAGAAAGTGATAAAATCTGGTGAACTTAACAAAAAGACAATTTCAATGATCTGTGCCTTGATAAGAACACTTGATTTTACTTGCTGAGTAAACTTATCCAATAAACTATTTGTCAATGATGGTTTAATTAATGTTAAACGGGGTATATTGAGCGATACTAAGCAGAATTCACACTACATATTATACGTGCTTTGTCGCTATTCTAATTATGAACAATCCATTAATATTAATGGTCGTAGTGGATCGTGACTTAATTTCTGTTATTTGACCTACTTTCTGTGATTGTTCACTAGTTCTGTGATTACAAAAACTAAATTTTAATAATTATTTGTAATGAACACCCCGTAATCCAATAGCAGAGCTGATCTTAAAATCCATTTATTAATAAGCAAATACTAAATTTGAAATTTCGTTAAACATATTAATATTTAACTAACTCAATGCTCAAGTAGATAAGTTAAAATTATAGTATGAATAGTACAACATTTCAATACATAAATGCAAGTGTAATCAACTTGAAAGTAAGCCAGTTGCTAGAAGATTAAAACACCGAATTTAGGCTGACTGTAGTTTATCAACAGTGATATGAGTAGCAGAAATGTTTACAAACTCAGCAGCTGGCGATAGTAAACAGACTGATAAGGCTTACCCTTGTTCCTGGAAGTCAGCTCCATGTCAGTCTCCTGACTGAGAGGACTTACTATTGCACTGGAGGGACAATGGTAACTACTGACACGTGACAGGGTTAATGGTGGGGAGGGATGGAGGGAGAGAGGGGGATATGCAGAATTTTATACGCACAAGTACAAAGTATAAAGTCAAAATCCTAAGAAAATTGGAGCAAACATTTTAATTTAATACTTTTCAACTGATATAGCTGTTAGAAAACTGTGATGAAATATCAACTTAGCAAATCTAGTTCCTTGAGGTATTCCATACAAATACAAAATAAATGTTATCGCGCTCTTTGTATCCTTGATTTTAGGAACACAAGATTCAGGAATAAACTTTATTTTACTATCAAGTTTTGTTTGTAGAATATTAATTTATGATATTTAGTTCATTTTATAATGACATCAGCTAATCTTATACCACCAACTGAGCTCGAAAATGTATTTGATAAGATCTATTTCCTCATAAATTTATTAGGAGGATCTTTCCCATATGTTTTGAAATGGTATGTTATAGTAGGAGTCACTTTTTGGAATTTATCAACAAGTAGGCTACAAAATCATATTGAAATAAACTCATTTGTGTTTGATTAAGATCCGGTTGTACTGGCCTCATGAGAACAATTCAATTTTAAACACTTTAACGTCTTTATATTTAATTGTAAATAATAGGAGGTGTCTCATTTTAAGATATAACTAATCTTTCAAGGATATAAACTTATTTTTATTTATTTAAATATTTTATTAGTTACTCAAAAAATCAATAAAATTAAGTTAAAGAAAAGTTTAAATAAGAACGGAATAGCTTCTATGTATTCACATAGCAATAGTTTTTAGATGGGTTCTAATAGATTTAATCAATAATGGTTATTTTTTAAACGTTAAATATTCAGATTTAGTTTAAATATAAAATTATTAGATGTTTAAATTAAACTCAATTTTTTGCACATAGAATTAACATAGTATAAATGATTAATTGTGCCCCTTATGGGTCACTTGTTATCTTGTAAGTACGAGAAAGATAGAATTCAAAGAATACAACCAAGTTAGGACAAAACGTAGCTAGGGGGAGGGGGAGGGGGGACTCAGTACGAATGTTTAATTCTGCTCCATTTAAATTTCCGGTTAGTACAGTATCTGAAATCTGACGCTGTCATTGAGTTGCTTCTGGAATCTGGAGTCAATGTCGGTCTGAAGAGATCCAAAACGTCAGATTTCAGATAAGCGGAAGGTGGTATGGAGCTGAATTCAAAATTCGAGTTGAATCAACCCTTTCCACCATTGCTGCGTTATTTGTAGAAAACTCAGTCAGTTCACCGTGACTTGGGATCGGGTCTAAAACATCGTAGTGCATTCAACTGGGCACCTGATGAGACAATGAGAACATCTCTTCGTCTAGATTACGTTTTGTGTACTCTAGGTGTCTTTGATGTCGTCTTGAGCTTTGTATAAAGAAAATGATTGTAAGCCACAATGTTTTGGATGTCTAAGTATGTGGATCAAAAGGGTTAAATTATGAAACGATAATATTTCCTTATACAATATTTTTCCTGGTTTGATCACTTAAAACCGACTGTCAGACCCATGTAAATATAGTAATATCACCGTTAGACAACTGGATACAGACACTGGAATTCACTACTGGGCGAGTGTATGATCAGCTGACGTCGATATCATTACTTAAGTGTTTCAAGCTGAAAAATGTGAGTCGGAAAAAACATTACCATTTCATAATTTTAAACCCTTTGATACTGTTTTTGGCCTCTACCAAAATTTAACGCAGCTAACAATAAATATCTTAGGGGAAATTCTTTAACCGATTTTTATTAAAAAAAAACCCGTATTGTGAGTTTATACCATGCAAATTTGCTCACAATTCACATAATCCACATAATCTTTTAGTGGATTAATGAGACATCACTTGACTGATGGGGCGTTGCTATTTAACGTGATGCTGGAGATGGAAGAAAAGATTTTAAAAGTGTATTTTTAAATTTGATCCATGAATATATGTAGCTTTCGATCGATAATTACTCCCAAGTACAGTACTTGTATTGTTCCACACGCTCAATAGTGCCACAGCCGCAAGCTATCGCACGGTGGTCACCGCAGGAGTGCATCCTCAGTTGCCTCGGTCCTGGATCGTTCTTCATGAAAATCGGTAGGTGTTTCGTTTTGTCAACGTTTACGCTCAGCACATTGTGGTCAAACCAATTCTTAATTCTCATGAGGTCCAGTACCGCGTGGTCATAAGCCTCCTCCCAAGTGTCACCAGTTGAAACGAAGGCCGTATCGTCCACAAATAGAAATAATTTCCCTTTTAAATCAATTTTGACAATGTTGTTTATGTAAACACTAATCAGAAGTGGTCCTAAGGTACTTCCTTGAACTACACCATAGGTTACAGGTATGGTGTAGCTATTAATGTTGCTGATTGAAACCATTTGGGTTCTATTGTTAAAGTAACTGTTAAACCAATTAAGAGCGTTGTTTTTAACTCCAATAATTTCCAGTTTTCTAATGAGATTTGTTCTATTAACGGAATCGAAAGCCTTAGCCGAAAGTCTAGGAATGTCACTATAACATGTTTTTTTTTCGGCAATTTTATGTGAAATTAATTTAGTAACGTCAATTAAAGCATCGGATGTACTTTTTTCTTCTCTAAAACCATACTGTTCTTTAGCTACAACGTGAAATTGCTTTAGGTAACTCGTTAACTGAATTTTTACACATTTCTCGAGAATCTTATATATTGATGTCAAAAGTGAAATTGGTCTATAATTACTGTGTTGTGATTTCTGGCCAGACTTATAGATAGGAATGACTTTAGCGATCTTAAAAGCGTTAGGAAATTTTCCGGATCATATACTTAAATTTACTACGTGGAGAAGAGGCTGTGCCAATATGCAAAGATTATTTTTAATTAAATTTGTTGGAATTGCATCCCAACCAGGAGCCGACCGCGCTCTTAAAGAATTTACGACCCTGAACAGTTCTCCTTCTGGTCAGCGTCCTCGACCTCAGAAGGCCCACTGGGATTGAGCTTGCCCGCCAACCGCGACCCCACTGAGGCAAAATAAACATTAAATTCGTCACATATGGTTTTAACGTCTTGAGGTGTGGCAGGGCCGCCGCGCGCACAAAAAGCTTCAATCGGGAACCGTTCCTTTCCTCCGGGGCTTCCCGCAACCTCTGTCACCACAGACCACAACTTCCTAGCGTAACCGGCAGTTTCCACCATTTTATTTAGATAAAAATTGTATTTAGGCCGTTTAATAGTTGCGTGGAGAGTGTTTCTGTAACGTAAATATCTATTACGCAGATTAACGTTAAAAGGTTCCTTATTCAATTTAGTATGCAATTGATCCCTACGCCTGATTGATTTAATGATACCTAATGTTATCCACGGTTTCACTTCTTTAAATTTGGATGTGAGTTTGATTTTTGTCGTGTATATTTCTATCAGCTCCCGTAAACTTTCCATAAATCCCTCAGTAGCAGAATCTAAATCTTCATTGTCTGTGATATGGTCCCACTTCTTATCTTTCTAAGATCTCGCCAATTTTTTGCCAGTCTGTTTTGAAGTAGAATGTTTCTGGGCTGTGGGAATTATATTTTTTATTATTTAGGCCAATCTGCATGATTAATAAACTGTGGTCGGTGATTATTACATATGAACTTGCCACCGTGCAACTGGCAAACTTTACAAAAAAATGATCAATGCAAGTTTGACTACTCGGCCGCGTCACTTGATTACTGCTGCAACAAAACCTTTGTCATAAAAGACGTCGAGATATCGTCCTTCTACGGAATTGTGGTTGGTATTTAGAATGTCGCAATTAATGTCACCAGCAATGATTCAAATAAAGAAATTGTAATTTCTCTCCCTTAAAAAAAGTAACTAAATATTTTAACAGCTGTAGTACAATTATAATGATTATCGCATTTTCGAGAAATTCATATGTTATTCTCCAGTGATATTTCAATAGATCTAAAGCACATTTTAAATAGGTCAAAGGACTGTTTCAGTGGCTTCCACAGAAAGGACGTTGGGGCAGGGTGACCAGAAGCAAATTCCTAAAATAAGGACATTTGGGGTTGAAAAGGAGGACTAAAGTAAAAAGGAGGCAGTATTAAATATTCTCTTAAACTTTGCGAAAAACTGTTATTTAAACATTATTAATAAACACACATATAAATTATTACCGTACGCCTACATGTGAAATAACCAAAATTGGATTTGTTTTAACACATAAATCGAACAATTAAATATTATTAAAGAATATATTGGTGGAAAAAAGTATTATTTGAGGCTATCATTTTGTATGTGGCATGAGATTGAATTAATTATTGTTAGAAGAATCTCTAACGTATTATAACAAAATTAACCTATCTTAATGATACAAAAATATAAAATCAAGGGGCAGTAGAGCCGGTGCAGCTGAGCGGATAGAAACAACAGTGAGTCAGTGACACTATAGACAACACTCAACATACAACTGAATCTAACAGCAGTTTACATGTCATGGCATTACGTGTGCGCTGCGACAACTGTTCATGGTCTATCTTCGGGACTTCGGAAATCGGAAGGATTTTGTAATGTGATGTTGCTATTTTTGAACATTTAACGTTCACCAAAAAGCCGAATATTTTACATAATGTTCAAAAGCCGGGAGGACAAACATTAAAAAAGAAGACATGTCCTCCTAAAACCAGACGTCTGGTCACCCTGCACTGGGAAATAAAGAAATAAATAAACTTATTGGTTGAACGTTAGCGAAGCCTGTCACCGGTCCGTCTATCTGTCTATCGGTCGGCACGTTATCTCGGGGACGATTTAGTGACTTATAGACTTGAAATTATGCATGAAGACTCAATTATATATAGGCAATTCCAATGACAGAGGTTGTTATCCATAGGATTTTGTTGAGTGCAATTGAAGCTTATCACTCAGAAGACTGGTACAACTTCTCTTGAAATGAGCTAAAGAAATTTTGCATGAAGCTTCATTTATATGTAGGCAATTTCCAAAAAATTGTATGTCCATCTATAGGATTTGGCTGAGTGCAATTGAAGCTTATCACTCAGAAGACTGGTACAACTTCTCTTGAAATGAGCTAAAGAAATTTTGCATGAAGCTTCATTTATATGTAGGCAATTTATAAAAATTTGGATGTCCATCTATAGGATTTGGCTGAGTGCAATTGAAGCTTATCACTCAGTAGACTGACACAACTTCTCTTGAAATGATCTAAAGGAATTTTGCATGAAGCTTAATTTATATGTAGGCAATTTCCAAAACGTTGGATGTCCATCTAAAGGATTTGGCTGAGTAAAATTGAAGCTTATCACTCAGTAGACTGACACAACTTCTCTTGAAATTATCTAAAGGAATTTTGCATGAAGCTTCATTTATATTATATGTAGGCAATTTCTAAAACTTAGGCTGTCCATCTATAGGATTTGGCTGAGTGCAATTAAAGCTTATTACTCAGTAGACTGGCACAACTTCTCTTGAAATGAGCTAAAGAAATGTTGCTCATCGAAGCCTGTTAGGGCTACGATGGGACGCTGCCTTAGCCCCCCCCCAGGAATAAATAGGCTACATCCCTGGGCTCTGACGTCACGCCTGTAGAACGCTTACTCAGCGCATGTACACTGTCAAGATGCTGAATTAACACCCACCAGCATGCAACCAACGTGTTTCAAAAGATAACAGGTATTCCGTTTATTTGCGTTTCATAATTTTACAAAGTTATTGAAAATATGAATTATTATGTGTAAAGATGGAAACAAATATAGTTCATTAGCATAATAATCTTTAACTGCATATATATAATTGTATCAATATGGGTAGGTAAAAATATCAATATGTTAAAGTTAGGCAGATGTGACAATAATACAAGCGGTAAGCGGCAAGCGTTAGGTGGCTGAGCGGAGACACCATTGTGCACCCGGAGAATGGTCGACACTGGCCACACACAGGTACAGTACGCGCGCTGAAGGTTCGGCTCCGAGTCAACCGAAAGGACTATGGCGGGGGACGGGTGGATTGCCCGATATAACAACTGTTCTGCAGACATCCGCCAATGTTTGGCCCGCTGCAGTCTGAATATTTATTGTCCCTGTTCTCCCTCACAGTCGAGTATTCACTGTTGTTAGAAGTGGACAAGTTGTTTAAGTGCGTTATACACAATTCATTAGTTTAGTTACTAGTGAGGTGAATGGGCCATAAACTGTAGGGCAGCGGTGTCGGTGATACATTCCACTTCAGACTAAGTTACGGCTAACCTAAACTATGTATCTGAAAAAAGTTAAATCTAAAATTAACTTCAGTTCATTCAGAAAAACTTTCTCGCTGGTGAAAGTTTCCTGACCAAAAATATAAAAAAAATCCTCACATACAAACTTTTTTGTATCACAATTTTGGCACAGTTAATTTTAAAATATATTTTATTGAAGAAAAGTAATAAAACATTGAAACTTAATACATCCATTAGCATTGGCATAAACAGGAAAATAGATCTGCAAAGTTTCAGAATTTTATTTGTACAGGAAGTTGGTCTAACCATAAGTTGATTGTCGAGCGAGAATTAAACATTGCCGTCCGTGACGGATCATTGGAGAGTCAATGTTTTTATTTGGTTAGTAGGGCAACGGCAGGGCCGAACCTTCAGCGCGCGTACTGTACAACTGTCGCTGATCCGCCAACTCCAAGTGTGCGCTCTATCCAAGGCCAAGAAATCGCAGTACGATGTTTTAAAAATCTACAGGGAGCGCTGGCAAAATCAGTTTTAGGGAGGGCAATGAGTAGTTGCTGTGGAGGGGATCGGAACTTACCGAGCGCCACCGACATTTTCCGAACCAGGTGCGCCCAAACAAGGCTGACTAAGAGATCGAATACTTAAAAGAGTTCAATGCGGTGTATTCAAAAGCACCCAAGTATTCGAATATAAATTCAATTATTCAAAAGCACGCTAGTATTCGAATATTAATTCGATACAATTATTCAAAAGTACGCTAGTATTCGAATATTAATTCGATACAATTATTCAAAAGCACGTTAGTATTCGAATATTAATTCGATACAATTATTCAAAAGTACGCTAGTATTCGAATATTAATTCGATACAATTATTCAAAAGTACGCTAGTATTCGAATATTAATTCGATACAATTATTCAAAAGCACGTTAGTATTCGAATATGAATTCGGATACAGGTATTTGAATACTTTATCTCTGTTGACTATTTCTCACAGACAAGTCTAGACTTGTCTAACTTCTTCACCGCAATCTATTGTTACTTGATCATTTGGAATTGCCTGTGCCGAAAAGGTGTGAAAATCCTGTCTGTTTGTGCCCACTCCAACCACGTCATACCCTTGACTTATGAACTTAAAAAGAAATATATTTGTTTACCTGCTACCGAAAGATTCTTTTCTAATGCAGGTCTTATCACCAATGATCGTAGAAATGCATTGAAACCAAAAATCTCAATAATTCTTTGTTTTTACAGAACAACACAAATAAACATTCAATTTTGTCTTTATTGTTTACAAATGTATTTATTTATTGAATGGTTGTACAATTATAAACTTTGTCAATTTTAAAATTTGTACATACAGGCCTATATGCATTTAAATACTCCAATGAATACTTGTATATAAATACGAGTACAGCTTTTGACTATTTTATTTGAATACTAATAAGTCCAAATGAACGAATAATTCCAGAAAAATTGTATTTATTTTAAAAGCATTCGAATTCATTTTGAGGTATTCGAATTCATTTTGAGTTTATTCGAATACATGAATACTTGGCCTGTATTCGAATACTATTCGATTCTCCCATCACTAGGCTGACACACACACGCGCTGGCGCGCACAGCTTCGGATAATAAGTAGGTCTTTCATTCTTCAGCCAGGATATCCAAGCCACATGGTACATTCTGTGCTTGTAAAAATCTGTTATTCACATTAGTCTGCCCTTATACACTGACAATAAATGGACACAAAGATACACATACAATTATTGCTTAAAATATATAAAACACTGTAGTATAATTTTGACAAAACAAAACATTGTAACAAGACTCAAACTGTGGAAATGATTTCTTCCAAATATTGCACATGAAAAACATCAAATGACACTTATTACAGTACATGTTTTAGATTTCTTAAGGCTGCGATGTACAGTACCACAGGCTAGAAATCGCAGTATGGGGACTACAGAACATCTCAGAAATTTACCGAAAGGAAATGCAGTCGGTGGCGTACGGGTCATAATAACCCACACCCGCGCCACGTGTGTAAAGATGGGCCAAATCAGTAAGAAGCTGTAACCGGTGCTTATGTTACCGTTACTCTGCAACGTGAAAGATTGGTTTTAGGTCTTGGTTCACTGAATTTGAAAGCACTACAGGGCACTGATATATATAATTTGTGAGTTTCGTGAACCTTTTCTGGAAGGCAAGAACTTGTGGTAACACTGCCGGGACCGTTTTCTCCTGACGCTCAGCGCCCAGATAATTCTCGGCTTTACTTACTGCCACAAACCCACTATTCTTTTCCAAAAGGTGTTTTAACAAGTCTGGAGTCAAAAAACAAAGCAAAAAGAAAAAAGAATGTTGATGATATTCAAAGAACCGAACTCGTACACCCTATAACACCGTAAATTGTAGGTCTGTGCATATTATCCAACAGTCATCATTTAAAAATGCTATTGGCATTTGGCACATGGCAGTTGGACAACTCCATCTAATCCACTTCGATTATTGAATAAATTCACGAAAACAGCGCTAGTGTCGTGACGGAGGCCTTATGCAACACGTGTTGTGTTGTGTAGTACTCCTACTGTGCATTATCTAGGACAAGATTAGCAGTCACCAAACCGCGGAGTAACCAGGCTCGTTATCGCTCGACATCGTTATCCTAACGATAACGCTGTAACCACCAGAGAAGGTCATTGGTACAGTAGAAATGGCACACAATCCCTCACTAATATCTCTCGCGACGCTGAGTCAGACTTTGTTTGTTTACTATCGCGTTAGTCATGATTAGCTATCGTTTGTTTTGGTGCCACCCTGATATCAGCGCCTATCATATCGCCTTGATAAACGGGTATTTACTTCCCATTAATCGTATTCTATAACAAATTAACTTTAGTGCTGACTCGTAGAATCAGTTCGATGCTTATCTGTTTGTTGGGTTCTAACTCCTTGTGGATCTTGTTTATGTACAGATTGTATCAAGATAATGAAAATGACACCACACCTCGCACCTAAATGCAACGTAAAAAAATGAATCTTCATGCAAATATCATAGATGTGTAGGTCAGCTCGTTTTCGAAATTCGTGCAGGAGACAAGACAGATTTAGAAGTGCACTTTTTTCAACTTCTAGGGTGATAGGCTTCACTAACGCTCAGCTAATAACGTACTCGGATCAACAATATTTCGCTACAAAATATCAAAGTGGTGAAATGATAATTCGTGATTTCGAGGAAGAAACCTATTCTGTTGGAAGACTTCATTTAGTCTGCTGAGGCTCTGTGACTACTAAAATCCCAAAAATATCCTCAAAATGAACAATATGATATTTTTTCCGTGGGTACTTTTGTAAAAAGTGATTTTTTCCCATCACTTTCATGATTTCTAACCCTTGCCCTTAGCTCCTTGACCTAATCCCTTTGTTCAAAATTTAAGACACAAGCCTTACACCAGGTTGCGATACATTCTGATAAAAAACGAAGAACCAACATAATTCTAAATTTGGTAATTCTGTAACAGTCTGGATTTCGAAAACATATTTCAATCAATTTTCAGTTGCCATCGCATGACCTCCAGAACCTGTGGGAATATGTTACAATAGTACTTTATGTTTTTGATAATCTAAGTTTATTACTTTAGATTTCAAAATTACCTCATTTCCCTCAGAAGTTGGGATGGTATGCAACTCAAACATTTTGACTGGAATGACTTATCGAGTTACAAAATTGGTATAGATTTAAGAGAGTTGGAATTCCACATTTAATTCGACGCTATGTTGGATGAAGTCAATTAAGAAACTTGTTATTTTTCACGATTCTTCTTCTTTTATCAAGACCTTTACAATAACGTTCAGTAAGATAAGGTTAAGACTACTGTTTAAAATCTTTTAGTTACCTCTACAAATCTAGCTACTGACGCTGTCACACATTTCTGAAATTTGTAGTCATGTTCTTCTGAAGAGATACAAAAATCGGCGACGAAGAAGTTCAAAATGTATTTATTACATCGTTTCGACATCAGAGACACCTAGACTACAAAATATACTTTAATTTATTGTAGGTGCAGAGGTATTCTCATTTTCTCGTCTTAAAGCACTAAGACGAAGGTGAACTGGAGATAAACTCAAAATTCTAATTGAATCACCCCTTCTTATTTTAGGCACTTTACAAATTTTGAGTTTTCCCCAATTTCATGGGAGAGTGGGATAGTTTAGAATCGCAAGCTCCCAAAAAATTTGGAAACTCTCAACCGTTTGGGGTAGATATTTTTGGACATCCAGTGTGTCTCAAGCGGTTAATTGAAGCATGTTTGGCCTGTACTATTGGGGCTGCATTAGCACTTAAGGGCAGTTATTAATAGGTAATAGCAGAGCTGATACATTTTGACTGTCTTTTTTTATAGGCTGAGCGTTAACGAAGCCCATCACTCGAGGGGTTAGAAAATTTATTCGTCTGTATGTCTATGCGGATATCTGGATGATCTATAAAATTGAAATTTTTCATGAAACTTTGCATATAAAAAGTCGATCATCGATTGACATCGACTTTGATGATGGGAAGTGCACTCCTGGGAATTTACCAAGCGTCAGAGAACGTTTTTACATTTGTCTTATAAGTAAAAACATCCTATGATGGCAACGACAAAATTTCAGAATAAATAAATAATTTGTAAACAAACTGAATGCAATTATATGACATTTTTAGATGTGGTATAGTAACATATGTAGCCTAATCAAATTAGCTATAGACTTGCAATTTTGCATATAACTACAGTGAATTCTGTTAATCGGCGACGGTGCTTGTGCTTCAGGAACAGATTTGTTGTTTTGTTGTACTATGTTACTATTAAAAGGTAGGAGTTCAAGTTCAAGTTCAAACATCTTTTTTTAGGAAATCGTTGAATACATTCAAAACATATAAATTCATGCAGTGGATTCTGACAACTACTACATGTAGTTTTTTTAACACTCCCATGCACCTTTTAGGTGCGTGCGGGAAGTAAGTTGGCATAACTTAATAATAATAATAATAATAATATACTTAAATCTAGGCAGTATCAATTAATTTATAGAATGGTTAGTTTAGATTTACTTACAATACTATTAAATATGGACATTACAACTATATGACAATGTATAAATAAATAAAACTATAACAATATAAATATATAAAATATCAACAACGAAACAACAAACAACTACAAAGAAATAACAACAAAATATATTTTTAAAACTCGTTAGAAACGTGCAGTGATAACATTTAGTAAAAACCCATCGGTATTTATATGTGCTCCATATAACTGGCCTCACCATACATACCATCGTATTAAAAAGCTAAGATCTAATCTGAAGTGCGTTACACCACATGACGTAATAGTTTTCGATGAGCTCATTTTATTCTTGAGATGTTTGTTCTCAGGACAGGTAGACAGAAATACAATCATAACAAAAAGAAGTTGGCACGAAAATGACGCACCATAAAACTCATCCTTGTAGGAACGAAAATCATGAAAAATTTACATCTCGACATACCTTACGGCATATTCAGATCTGTGTTCTTAAAATTTGGTTGCATTTCAGTGTTTAAATAAATGCCAACACAACAAGACACTATAAAATTATGCTGTATGTGTTGGGATAGTAAGGCTTCATGTATTAGTATGTTTGAATTTTTTACGGGTACAGATTTATTTATTGTGCTATTTTCATGCTTCTTGCCATCATACCCATAAGATCAATGTAAAAGTATCCGCTAACGCTCATCCAAGATCCCGTGGAAAGACATGTACCATCATCGAACTTGAGATATCGTGGAGACAGACAGACAGACGCACAGAAATGTCCAGTCCCACGAATATAGGCTTCGCTAAGGCTCAGCCAAAATCTCATGGAGTAACATGTTCCATTATCGAACTTAGTGTTCCTTCCTTGTACAGAAATGAAGCTTCAAGTCTATAAGACATTTTGTTTTCGAGATATCGTGGAGTAAGACAGACAGACAGACACACAGAAATGTCCAGTCCCACGAATGATAGGCTTCGCTTACGCACAGCCAAAATCTCATGGTGTAACATGTTCCATTATCGAACTCAGTGTTCCTTCCTTGTACATAAATAAAGCTTCAAGTCTATAAGACATTTTGTTTTCGAGATATCGTGGAGTGAGACAGACAGACAGACACACAGAAATGTCCAGACCCACGAATGATAGGCTTCGCTAACGCTCAGCCAAAATCCCATGGGGTAACATGTTCCATTATCGAACTCAGTGTTCCTTCCTTGTACAGAAATGAAGCTTCAAGTCTATAAGACATTTCGTTTTCGAGATGTCGTGGAGTAAGACAGACAGACACACAGAAATGTCCAGTCCACGAATGATAGGCTTCGCTAACGCTCAGCCAAAATCTCATGGAGTAACATGTTCTATCATCGAACTCAGTGTTCCTTCCTTGAACAGAAATGAAGCTTCAAGTCTATAAGACATTTCGTTTTAGAGATATCGTGGAGACAGACAGACACACAGAAATGTCCAGTTCCACGAATGATAGGCTTCGCTAACGCTCAGCCAAACTCTCATGGAGTAACATGTTCTATCATCGAAATCAGTGTTTTTCCTTGTATAGAAATGAAGCTTCAAGTCTATAAGTAATTTCGTTTTCGAGATATCGTGGAGACAGACAGACACACAGAAATGTCCAGTTCCACGAATGATAGGCTTCGCTAACGCTCAGCCAAAATTCCATGGGGTAACATGTTCCATTATCGAACTCAGTGTTCCTTCCTTGTACAGAAATGAAGCTTCAAATCTTTAAGACATTTCGTTTTAGAGATATCGTGGAGACAGACAGACACACAGAAATGTCCAGTTCCACGAATGATAGGCTTCGCTAACGCTCAGCCAAAATCCCATGGGGTAACATGTTCCATTATCGAACTCAGTGTTCCTTCCTTGAACAGAAATGAAGCTTCAAGTCTATAAGTAATTTCGTTGTCGAGATATCGTGGAGTAAGACAGACAGACACAGAGAAATGTCCAGTCCCACGAATGATAACCTTCGCTAACGCTCAGCAAATAATTGTTTTCTGAAAGAAAGCCGTGCAGTTATATTAGTGACATCATCAAGGGTTTTGGGTTCAAACTGTTTGGTCTAACAACTATTGTGTTATTGTGACTTTACCAGCCTAAACAAACAACTTCTATTCTGTAACAACGGTAACAATGGGATTGGTGACCCGAAGTTGCTATGACAACAGCCATTAACATTAGCATTAACGCAGGTATCACAGGAAAGCTAACATAACAACAGATCCTATCATGTTTCACGCAGGTTGTGGAAAAGTCCCGCAGCATCTAAACACACACTCGGACATTCTGTCTTCTTATATATATTAATTGGAACCATTAAAGTAATTACTGACCCAGTTGTATGACAAGAATGTTGTTAATCGGTTTATGCCATCGATTTCCATACACCACTTTTAATTGGCAATTGATAAAATGGTCTTTGTTGATATAGACAATTATTGGAATTTTTCTGTTGAAAACAATGTTCAACGCGTTGTTCTGCGGCCATCTTGATTGAATTACATAATACACTAAAAGGTACTTGCATGCGCATTAATTGTATCTTTAAAATGAGACCACTCCCACAACGCTACAATAATAAATAACAAATGAATTTTATTCAGCGAGCGTGTTTCAACGATACATCATTGTTTTGCAAATCTTCTCTTGTCAAATCAAGATCTAGTTCTAAAATAACAACAAAATCATATATATATAAATATATTATATACAGGGTGAGTCAGAAATATGGTAAAATATTTTAAGACGTGATTGTAGAGCTAAAAATAAGAAAAAAATGTTATATAAAGGTTGGTCCGGAAATGCTGCATTAGTGAGTAATGGCTGGCAAAAGATTTTGCTTTGTTTTCAGTTCACCTGGTGAAATTAAATGATTCTGAAATGTTTTGTTCTTACTTTTTAACTCAAAAAAGGTGGATTCATAAGGAAAATCACCTGAAAAATCAAATAAAATCACTCTAGAGGTTGTAGCTTGATTAGTCTAGTCCTGTGTAGAAAATGTTGTACCTAATAATTTCCTAAGCTTATTTGTAAAACTAGCACAAAATACAACATTCCCGTTGTGTCTATGAAGGTCATTAAACAAATAAGGACGAAATACGAGAAGGACACAAACAGGGTGACCAGACGGTAATTCCCAAAAGGAGGACTTTGGGGGTGGAAAAGGAGGATATTAAAGAAAAAAAGGATGATAGTATTAAATATTCTTATAAACTGTTGGGAAAACCTTTATTTATGCCTTAATGAAAAAAACGAACTTTATAAATTAGTACTGTATTTGAGCATTATTATAACGCAAATAAAAAAAACTTCAACTGGATTTGTTTTGGCATATAAATAAAAAAAAACGAAATAATATTAAAGAATATATTGATGGATAATACTATTATCTGAGGCTAATATTTTGAGCTGCACAAGATTTTATTAATTATTGTTATAATTCTTCTCTTTAAAATTAAATCTGATTTTAACCCAAATGTTTAGAATTATATTAAAAATAAATTTTTGAAATAAATGGAATTAATTCATTGCATTGTTTCATTAAATTGTTAGAAAGCTGTACTAACAGACATATCTAAGATATTATCACTATAACAGAAAAATATATAACGTATTATAACAAAATTAATCATTCATAATACATAAATAGGTAATCAAGGGTAGTAGCGCCAGTGCAGCCGAGCGGATAGAAACAACAGTGAGTCAGTGACACTATACAGACAACACTCAACATACAACTGAATCTAACAGCAGTTCACATGCCATGGCATTACGTGTGCGCTGCAATAACTTATCATTGTCTATCTTCGGGACTTCGGTAATCGGAAGAACTTTTTAATGTGATACTACAATTTTCGATCTTTTAAGAGTTCCCCAAAAAGCCGGACATTTTACATAATTTTCAAAGGCCGGGAGGACAGGATGACAAGCATTAAAAGGGAGGAAATGCCTCATAAAGCCGGTTGTCTGGTCACCCTGGGCACAAAGAGAATGGGATCTAACATTTTTCTGATGGGAAAAACTTTTTCTTACAACCGACTTTACAAGCGCTGGCACAAAGATCCTGCCTGCTCTGTTCTGCTTGTAATTTCTGCTTGACTTGTCTTGGTGGTTTGATCCATTTCTGCTATAATTGTGTCTATTTCATTGTTTCGACCAACATATTGATTCCTGTGCCGTTCAAACAAAGTCACTATTGCGTGCCAAGCAGATCGCAATAGGTCCTTTCTCGTGCATTTTGCGTCGTTGAAGAAAAGGTACTTCCTTACAGCTTGTATTAGTTTGTTATTCGTTATCAGCAATAAAAACTCTGAGAACAATAAGGAAATGCCTAGGAACTAGAATGGACTTGAGAACAAGTGTCTGGGATGAAAGAATGTGTCCGGCCTCACTCAAACTTTGCTGATGTAATCCTTCCGTCGCGAGCCTTACTGCAGACGGACCGCGCCTGAGGGGGGGGTGGGGGGACGTGACCTCTGTCCACGCCGCGCCGCCGCCGATCCGTTTGTTTTGTTGTTTCTGACACCGGCCGTGTAAGTCCTAGGAACTGACGAAGATAATTGATTTGTGTTCGGTTAACCTTGAGTTTTGAAACCTGAAGAAGGGGATAGATTCCATTCCTCGAAACGTAGGTAATATTTTACATTTGTAACATATAACGATGGAAAATGTCCAAAATTCTTTTTCCCTTTCAAACTTGGACACGTGGTGTTTGACAAGGGGGAGAGAGGGGGGTGGTCAAGGAAAATCATATAATCTTCTTTTACCTTTTTTACTCATATACCTGTGCAATACAAACTCACAAATTATTTCCTCAAAAGAGCCTAGGGGTCATATGAACAAAGGGAATGATACCTGAAGAAGGGGATAGATCCCATTCCTCGAAACGTAGGTAATATTTTACATTTGTAACGTATAACGATAGAAAAAGCCCAAAATTCTTTCAAACTTGGACACGTGATGTTTGACGAGGGGGGAGAGAGGGGGTGGTAAAGGAAAATCATATAATCTTCGTTTACCTTGTTTACTCATATACCTGTGCAATAAAAACTCACAAATTTTGTTCCTCAAAAGAGCTTACGGCCTTATGTGAAAAAAATCGGTGACATGTGCATAAATTTGTTATAGATTATCAAAAAGAAAAAGTATGGGTCTACTAAGCCCAAAGAAGCAAAATTTCGCAAAAAAGTCTCGATGCTGTATTAGATATCGTGAGTTTACCTGTGTCCTAAAACAATCAGTATTGTACTCAAATCGGTTGAGTAGTTTTTTCTACAGGCTGAACAAAACGTATAGCGTATAACGTGTGAATACGTAACAGACAACAGTTTAGTATACTTGACCGTTTCCATGTAGGTCTGAAATGACTACGTGTTGATTTCTGAAGAGCGATAAAGTCAACTTTCATTAATAACAGGATAGTCGAAAAATATGTTTTAGCTCTAAATTTTTGGTTCAGTCTTAACCAGACCATTACAATGAGTAATTGCATTTTTAAATGTTCAGTTAACCCCCTACACCCCCGAACGCCACTCTGTTTTTTGTACGAAGTCTTTCTATCTTAAACCTTAACATACTGGTGTTAATATGGGTTTTGGATTCATTTTGAAAGAAGGGCAAGAAGAGGGTATCTAAAAATATACACTCAGTTTAAGTCGTCATAGAAATTGATGCTTCATTTCTAAATAGACAATACCGAGCTTCATGATGGTGTAGGATAAATCGTATGTTTGGCTGAGCGCTAGCGAATAGTTTTAAGTTGGTCTTATGGGTAAAAATGATGGCAACGAGAAAATAATAGAATAAATAGATTTGTAAACAAACTGAGTACAGCGGTATGAGAGTTTAACATGTAGTACAGGCCTTACTACCTCAACACATAAATAATCTGCAGTTGGCTAATTGTGTTGACCTTTATTAAACACTGCTATGACACCCATCGTAATCAATACAAGTGTAAATGTACCATGTGGAAAGATATCTCAAAAAGATGTTATATGCAAACCTTACATTTTGCAAGAAACTTCAGTTGGAAATAGAAATGAATGAATATTGTAATGGTGCATGTCCAACTATGCAATTGGGCTGAGCGTCATTGAAGCCTACGTCAGTAGACTGTTATAATTTCTCCTTTGTCTGCCGGGGAGAGGTGGGGGGGGGGGTAAACATTTCTTGTCTGTTTGATTGTCCGTATGTTTGTTAGGTTATTGCGAAATTGGGAGTCCAGATCTTGGGGGATAGGATTTTGAACATCACCAATAAATGTATTAACTGTAATACTTTGTGACGAGGACGTGCAACTGTAAAACCTGTGAATAAGGAACGGCATACAATCCTCTACAGACAAAGGAAACGTCGGTGGTGATGCAGATATTTACAAGACAAGAAAAAAAATCTCTGTCAATTTTGTGCAGATAATGGTGTTGGAACAGATAGCGTTCGTAGAATTTTAAACTCAAATTAGTGGAAACCAGAAGTCCGACTTCTGCATGATTCAATCCAGACATACATTTGCATTTACTTCATTGTTTCGGGAAAAGAGAACAACGAACAAAATCTTTAGTAATTTCTTTGTTTGACTGCGCCAAATGAAACTACATTGTACATTGAATTAATGTTTTTTATTTAGTTAATTTAATTAATTTGGTTAAGCTGAATAGAGCCCAGGCGTAACAACATGATGCGATGTGCTCCATCTTGAAGAAGGTTGTTTCAATTTGCAAGGATACAAATGATTTATAAATAATTACTCATTGTATATTGTAACCGTACTTGTACATCGTAACATCGGTCGCTTTTCAACATTAATAAACTTGACCTTCAAAACAATGGAAGATCTTGTAGTTACCGTACTAGTAAGAACCAGCTGTAGTCAATATTAACCCATTGCACTGTTATATCCTTTTATGGTTGTATGGTTATTAGGGATGTATAATATTAAAGATCTTGTTAATGCACATCCAACGGTTGTTGTATAATCGCTATACTGTTTTAATATTTATATAATAAAATTCCACGATTAAAAATACAGTCAATAAGTGCATAAGGTTGAACATTGTCCTTACAAGAGCTAAAATGAAGATAGCCGCCATTAAAGGTTTCATGAAATCAGTTGCAAAATCACTTCGTTTTTTAAACACTTTGCTTAGACTTCATTGATTTAGTAACAAAGAAGTTGTCAGATCTGAGGTATTGTCCTTGGTCATTCATAAATTCCAGCCCCGTGAGAAGCAACTCTCGAATTCCAAAAGAGTTCAGAAACGTGTTCCTGCTATTTGTGGCCATTCTATAATTAGGTAACACTGATCTGAATGGTCTATTTGATCCCAGGATTAGGACCAAAGGCGACAAAAGGGTTAGCTTTCCTCTTTGTCCGGTGGCGAGAGAACAATAGGACAATGGTATCCGAGTCCGAGGAGCTGGCGGCGAGTATGAATGGTGGGTGGGAGTAGAGGACTGAACTCTCAAGGTCGAACAGTCTGCAGGCCAATGCTCCAAGGTCACTGGCCCCCCGATGACCCAATGTCCACAGTCTAGACCGGAGAGTGACGCATGCGCAGTAGCACCACGATCACGTGCCCGGTCACGTGGCCTGTCTTCGGGACAACAAACCCAGAATTCCTGTAGCCCCAGCCTGCATTCCCCACCAATCACGCCCTGACAGATTGACTTCTTCTTGAGAAGAAAGGTCGAAGGACTTAAGGTGATTTGTCAAACACTTGTTTATCCAGCAGAAGATTTCATAAATAAACTACCTGAAGAAGTCACGTGTCCGTAGTTCCAACCTAATCGTTTAGAATGGGCTTTTGAGATACTGGAATGGATATTACGATTGTTCCTGAAATTTCAGTATTGCTGGAAGTACTAAAGTACTTAGTTTCTAAATCAGCAGTCTAATGTCTTTCTGAACTGGATGTATAAGTCTGAAGTAGGTAGGCTTCAGCATTCCTTTCGCCAGTCCATGGCGATTAAAACATTCTTATTCAATTTACATCAAGTCAAGTTCAAGTCATTACATCTTGAATTCTTCCGAGATAAAAAGATGTTTACTACACATGCCACAATCGTTATAAACATTCAAAAACACTATTTATAATTTTCTCTAGATCCATACACGGCCGTTGAACAGCCGCCATATTGAAACGGAATGGCGTACCTAGCTGGCCAACGAATTAAGCCGAGATAAGATACGTTTTTGTACCAAGTATATATTTTTTCGGCTTTACCGCGATAGTAGTTGTTTCTACAAGCCGCGTTTATATATATATATATATATATATATATATATATATATATATATATAAACATTCGAACGTATCGTCGCCTTGTGTTCTAGAGGTCATGTTCTGTGAAATTCTGAATTTTTGGGACAAGTGCTGCCATGAGGACAATTGCAAAATTGTACACAAAATGTACAAAAGTGTTGTCATTTAGACATATTTTTTCATAGCACTGGCTTACTATTGTAAATTATTGGCTACAAAATCTCCTTTTTTTATTTATAAAACATGTTTGCATTTATATGACTACCTATTTTATTATGCTCTGGCGTAAACATTCACTGATTTAACCCTTTCTGGACAAAGGAAAGTCGTTCCAAGACAGACTGTCAGAAGTTTAAGACAGCTTTCGTGAAGAACACAAAGGCCTCCAGTAAGAGAAAAGGTTTTCTTCTAATTTGTGTCAACTAAATTATACTTATATTTACCAGCTATACGCTTTACCGACTAGTTAACTAAACGATAAGACTGGCCATTTAACAGTTCTGGCAAACGCGTCAAAACTATTTTTTAAATTATGAGTAATCGTTTTGGTTGGGTTATTTGGGTAACTTTTAAAATTGAATAGAACTCTAGCCCAAGCTCATTATACTGTATAGCTCTATAGTGTAATGGTAAGCATCTCAGCCGGCAAGTAAGGGTTTCGCGTTCGAGTCCCGGCGGAGCAAATACAATTGCAGTTTTATATGTCAAAAAAATATTAGCATGTCTTTCCCTTGCCATATAGGCCTAGTTATATAGGCTACAGACTGTAAACAATTTAAATTTTTTTATTTTAACCTTTTCCCTTACCACTTTAACCGACTATAATTCTTGGTTGAGTAATCAACAGATTGATACTTTTCTTATCCCCAAAGGTTATCAAAACTGTGATTTCTTAAATAAAAACAATAACCAAATAAAAAAAATCATTAGATCACCTTAATAATTTTTTTTGCTGTCTATATCTTTAAACGGGCACCTTCCTTTATCTATCTAGACGAAGAAAGTTGAACTAAAGTTGGAAAATACATTTTAAAATTTATTCTCGGAATTTATCTAATGTGCACAAAATTCTTAGTAAAACAATACATTTTATTAAGAACTATGTAAACCTTCCAATGCCGTGTTTCTCTAACGCTTACAAACAGGCTGTGGTGGAACAACCTTCATTTGTACTGCATAACAATAATTTAAATAAAAATAATTTAATAAAAATGAAAATAATTTAAATAAAAAATATACTACTGCATTAAACTTGAAACACTTTTAAGCACCTTTTGATCATAATTATAATTATCGAAGTTACGATTAAAATACGATTAATAGTGCTAGTTTTTTATTAAGTGAATATTTTATTTTTGAATATATAAATTACGAAATCGTTTTTTTAAGATTTGTTCTGAGTAACCAACAAAAGTAATAAAGAAAAAATTAGTTTATATCAGTGTTGATGAAATTTTTAAACCTACACATGTTCCATAGTTCTACCACATAAATATGGCCTACAAAGTTTTTAAAGCTAAACATTGATTTTTGTGACAGGATCAAGATGGCCGCTAGTACACCTGGCTCTTAAGAGCTGGATGTAGTGAAACGACCTTGACGTTACCTTCAAACAACAATGTAACAGGCTAACTAGCGCATTTTTACGTCCACGATAGTATCGTTACCATTTTAAAGATACAATTGATACGCGTCTAAGCGCTTTTTGGTGGTTTTTCTAAGGTGTTTAATTTTCAAATATTTAAACTGTAATGAGTAACCGTAACGGGTTTCAGTTTTCTTTCTGAATAACCTTTAAAAATGTAAAAAAAACCCAAGGTTGTAAACGTTCACGAGGTTTAACATTGTTCTTATGGGGCTACTATGAACGTGACCACCATATAAGTACAGCTAGCTCTTTGAGTATGTTCAAGAATATGTGAGAATCCTATCAAATCCTCGAGCCGCTGTGTCTTTAGGCTTTTTGGCATGGGTCGATTAAAGTCCTCGCAAAACTTTAATCTTTAAAGGAGCCTGATTTCTTTTAAGCCTTATTGTGGCCGTTCTAATGGGTCACTGACCTGTGCGAAGATCTTATCACACAGAATAATCGGGAGAGTCGATGAAGTACATGGTCGATGGTACTGATAAAAATGCTAAGGTCACAGGCAGGATTTGAACCTGCGCTATCTCTAACTCAGACCCAAAGTCCAACTCTTAGACCACTCGGCCATCGGCACTCCCGATAATAATTTGATGCTCCTAGGATCTGTAGCCTCGTGTGAGTTTACCACGAGAGATCTGGTAGTGCAGGCACGTCCGTAGGATCTAGCGCGGGTCAGGCTGTACAGGTGGAACTGCGACGTAACGGTCCTACTAGGAAGCGGCACTCGGCAGTAGGGTAAGGCATCCACGAGGTTTTACCGTTTCTGGAAGCGCGGTCTAGTCCAGTCCGCCGTTCCCTCGGCCACAGCAACAAAGCGGACAGGGAATCAGGCCAACCTGCTGGAACCGTAGATGCACAGCTCGCACAAAATGTATACCTCCATTGATTCTCTGCCATTTCAATTTTACTGTAGCGAAGTTATAAATGACATGACGGTTGAGCTTTCGGACAGATTACAACGTGCTCAAAATTATTGTATTCGCTTTATCTTCAACCTCTTAGAGGAAATGAACATTTAACACCCTTCATCAATCAGTTACATCTGTTAAAATTGAATCTACTCCGTCAGTTCCACATTCTTAGCATGTTACATTCTATTTTGTATAACGATTATTCCCCCTTCTTATCTGTCTGAACGCTTTTCTTTCATTTCTGAAACAAGCATTGGAATACTCGACGTGGAGCCTCCCTGTTGTCTATTCCTGTTCATAGATCTTCTATTTACAGTAAATCATTCACAGTCTCTGCTTGTCGACTCTGGAATAATCTCCCGGATCATATCAGAGGTATTCGTAGTCGGGAGCGGTTTCGGGGGGTGCTTAAGGACCATCTGTTTCGGGCCTCGTCGGGTTGACGATATCGTGGCATAGGGTATGGGACTATACTTTGTCTGAATGGTGATGGGTGAATGTCTGCTTGTAGACTCTGGAATAATCTCCCGGATCATATAAGAGGTATTCGTAGGCGGGAGCGCTTTCGGGGGGTGCTTAAGGACCATCTGTTTCGGGCCTCGTCGGGTTGACGATATTTTGGCATAGGGTATGGGACGATGGCTTTGTCTGAATGGTGATGGGTGAATGTCTGTTAATTTCCTTGCAAGTTTTATTTTATTTATTTACTTTTAGTTTCATAAGAACCTTCATTTCATTTTATTACTTTATAAAAATATACATTATAATTTTTGAATGTAAAATAGTAATGTAGACTATAATGTGGCTGCTGTTTTACACTAATAGTATCGTTTATTAATTCATGGTCGAGTGTAAGAGAGGATTTAATAGTCTTAACCTCGCCAATTGAGTATGTTTTACGTTGTATTCAATAAAAGACATTTTTCATTTCATTTCATTGTCCGTATCAATGTTTTTCATGTTCTTATCAACACAGTTTCTTTCTAAACATGTCAGATTTTTATTGAACTCTGCAGTACATATTTCAGTTCTGGTATGGAACTACTGGTATCGTACTGTATTGTATTTGACAGTTGAAATGTTATTATATTTGCAGTGTTTATATTTTTATGTTGTTTTGAAACTAATCTTTTCTTTGCGAATTTGTATTCTTCCAATTCTGTGTTGGCGACGAGGATGGGATACTTGACTACTTCTTTATCTACTACTTGGTTATATCTTATCGGAAATGTAGAAACGTTATCAGTTAGTTCTTCTGTTATCCAATTGCAACATTCTACTAAGCTGTCAAAGATCAAATGAGGAGCACAAGCATATTAATCCTTACTTCATTTGTTTTTATTCTCTGATGTCAAAATATGTGCTTTGAGTCCTATATGTATGGAAATATTCATCCACAATGCTCCTTTTGGATTAAATTAACAATTAATTAGAGATTACCTACGCCAAATTAATGGATTTAAGAATACATAATTAATTTAAGTATTGATTTTTCTGATACATTTTGTGTGAAACATATTTGAGAGAAGCTCTGAACTACAATTATTTTGTTTATACCCCATACTACTGGTACGTCATCAAATTGTGCAATTGAGTCGGAAAAACATTCTACTCCCATACCAAAAGAAGATATGCCTTCACTTGGACGTTTTATGGTGGATTATTTAGGACTCTGGAGATTCCTCAAACATGATCATAGGGAAGCTGAAAACCTTTGAGACCTTTCCCTCACATAAAAATAACAAATCCTAATGTTTCACGTGTTAGGCCTTAGGTTATATTTAAGTATTCTATTTGTTCGGCAACATCTGCCCAGTTAAAAAAAAAATATAGAGGATTGATTTCAAAAATGTAAGGATACAACGATGTATGGAAAGAATTATCAAAAAGGCGGTCAAACATGTGGACGCTCTGTCCTTGCCCCTTTAGGTCCCAAAATCGATATGATTCTTTCTTGGAACGAGAGAACGTAGTATATACCGTTTCGAGTCTCTAGTACATTTTATACTAAGTTATCATACATACCGACATGTAAACGGACAGGCTATCCTTTGATGTTTTATCCCAAAATTAATATGGTTCTTTCTTGGACAGGGAACAGCCTACGTACCTTGTTTCATACCTTTCGGGCCTTTCCATCAAGGTTTCACGAACAGATAAGCAGATCATTTGACCTTTTACCCCTAATTAAAAAAAATATTTCTAGGAGCAAGAGAAATCTATTCACCAAGTTTTAAATTTTGAATAATCAAGAGTTTCGTACATATAGACGAACAACGACATGACTCTAAGTGGGCTTAATAATATAAATGAATAGGAGCGCAATAACATTTCATATTTAGTACTGCCTTAAATCCTTATGAAACGCAAACATTTCGCTTAACTATTGCGTCATCGATATGAACGGAGCACATCACCATTCGCCGGAGAAAGGGATAGCCATCGCGTCGTTGACGATCGGTGTGGCGCCGGCTCTGGAAACGAGCGGAAATGCACCTCGTTAACGATATGAAGGAAGGCAATGAAGCGCTCCATTGCTCATTACTTAATCACATGTTTCCGCTGAAAATGTGTCGAACTGTTTTTCCTTTAGTTGAGTCGTGTTTTTAGATCCAGTGCCTGATTATTCTGCGTTTCCAAAATGTGTTATCCCTGAGATTGAAGCCCGTGAGATGTGCCCACACAGCACAATTCTAACTTTGATGGTGGCGAGGATGATGCCTCCTGTCCACAGAGAGTATTCACCTTATATAGCAACATTTTTAACTTTGATAGTGGCGAGGATGATGCTTCCTGTCTACAGAGAGTACTCACCTTATAGCATCATTCTAACTTTGATGGTGGCGAGGATGATGCTTCCTGTCTACAGAGAGTACTCACCTTATAGCACAATTCTAACTTTGATGGTGGCGAGGATGATGCTTCCTGTCTACAGAGAGTACTCACCTTACAGCACAATTCTAACTTTGATGGTGGCGAGGATGATGCTTCCTGTCTACAGAGAGTACTCACCTTACAGCACAATTCTAACTTTGATGGTGGCGAGGATGATGCTTCCTGTCTACAGAGAGTACTCACCTTATAGCATCATTCTAACTTTGATGGTGGCGAGGATGATGCTTCCTGTCTACAGAGAGTACTCACCTTATAGCATCATTCTAACTTTGATGGTGGCGAGGATGATGCTTCCTGTCTACAGAGAGTACTCACCTTACAGCACAATTCTAACTTTGATGGTGGCGAGGATGATGCTTCCTGTCTACAGAGAGTACTCACCTTATAGCACAATTCTAACTTTGATGGTGGCGAGGATGATGCTTCCTGTCCACAGAGAGTACTCACCTTATAGCATCATTCTAACTTTGATGGTGGCGAGGATGATGCTTCCTGTCTACAGAGAGTACTCACCTTATAGCATCATTCTAACTTTGATGGTGGCGAGGATGATGCTTCCTGTCTACAGAGAGTACTCACCTTACAGCACAATTCTAACTTTGATGGTGGCGAGGATGATGCTTCCTGTCTACAGAGAGTACTCACCTTACAGCACAATTCTAACTTTGATGGTGGCGAGGATGATGCTTCCTGTCTACAGAGAGTACTCACCTTACAGCACAATTCTAACTTTGATGGTGGCGAGGATGATGCTTCCTGTCTACAGAGAGTACTCACCTTATAGCATCATTCTAACTTTGATGGTGGCGAGGATGATGCTTCCTGTCTACAGAGAGTACTCACCTTACAGCACAATTCTAACTTTGATGGTGGCGAGGATGATGATTCCTGTCTACAGAGAGTACTCACCTTACAGCACAATTCTAACTTTGATGGTGGCGAGGATGATGCTTCCTGTCTACAGAGAGTACTCACCTTATAGCACAATTCTAACTTTGATGGTGGCGAGGATGATGCTTCCTGTCTACAGAGAGTACTCACCTTATAGCAACATTCTAACTTTGATGGTGGCGAGGATGATGCTTCCTGTCTACAGAGAGTACTCACCTTATAGCATCATTCTAACTTTGATGGTGGCGAGGATGATGCTTCCTGTCTACAGAGAGTACTCACCTTACAGCACAATTCTAACTTTGATGGTGGCGAGGATGATGCTTCCTGTCTACAGAGAGTACCCACCTTACAGCACATTCTAACTTTGATGGTGGCGAGGATGATGCCTCCTGTCCACAGAGAGTATTCACCTTATAGCAACATTCTAAGTTTGATAGTGGCGATGATTATGCTTCCTGTCTACAGAGAGTACTCACCTTATAGCATCATTCTAACTTTGATGGTGGCGAGGATGATGCTTCTTGTCTACAGAGAGTACTCACCTTACAGCACAATTCTAAATTTGATGGTGGCGAGGATGATGCTTCCTGTCTACAGAGAGTACCCACCTTACAGCACAATTCTAACTTTGATGGTGGCGAGGATGATGCCTCCTGTCTACAGAGAGTACCCATCTTACAGAATCATTTTAATTTTTATGATGGCGAGGATTATGCTTTCTGTGTACAGAGAGTACTCACCTTATAGCCTCATTCTTACTTTGGTGGCGAGGAGATGGTGATCTCCCACGTCTTGGATATTGTGACCAAGGCGCCCCCACCAAATCTGCAGAATTGTTAGAACTCGAACTCTCTGAACACATGAAACGATTATGATACATTTATTACTTATAATATAGCCTTATAAATAAAACCCCCTTTCAATTATAATAAGAAAAAGTCTTATTTATAAATAAAAATGTTTTAAGTCTTAGATGTACTGTGATGTAATTGACTGGTTAAAGTACCAAGTTTAAATCACAAATATACATTACAAACAAGAGAAACGGTGTGGAATTGGAATTGACCTATCTTACTATCTCGCAGGTGTTAAAATGCGAAACTTAGATAGACTATTACGCCAACCACAGAATAATCACTACACACAATTGTATAGCCTCCTTCCATACTCGGTCAGGATATAGCGTTACAACCCCTCCTTGTACATTCAGTCTAAATATGTGTAAATTCCTTCAGAGCAATAGAGTTTGGCTAAATGGTTACGCTTTCCTGTAACGGCACACAGAATGATCGCTACATACAATTGTCTAGCCTCCTTCTATACTCGGTCAGGGGATATAGTGTTCCCTCCCCCTCCTTGTACATTCAGACTAAACATGTGTAAAATCCTTCAGAGCAATAAAGTTGGCTACATGGGTTACGCTTTCCTGTAACGGCACACAGAATGATCGCTACATACAATTGTCTAGCGACCTTCCATACTCGGTCAGGATATAGTGTTCCCTCCCCTCCTTGTACATTCAGACTAAACATGTGTAAAAATCCTTCAGAGCAATAAAGTTGGCTACATGGTTACGCTTTCCTGTAACGGCACACAGAATGATCGCTACATACAATTGTCTAGCGACCTTCCATACTCGGTCAGGATATAGTGTTTTCCCTCCCCTCCTTGTACATTCAGACTAAAACATGTGTAAAATCCTTCAGAGCAATAAAGTTGGCTACATGGTTACGCTTTCCTGTAACGGCCACACAGAATGATCGCTACATACAATTGTCTAGCGACCTTCCATACTCGGTCAGGATGTAGTGTTCCCTCCCCTCCTTGTACATTGAGACTAAACATGTGTAAAATCCTTCAGAGCAATAGAGTTGGCTACATGGTTACGCTTTTCCTGTAACGGCACACAGAATGATCGCTACATACAATTGTCTGGCGACCTTCCATACTCGGTCAGGATATAGTGTTTCCCTCCCCTCCTTGTACATTGAGACTAAACATGTGTAAAATCCTTCAGAGCAATAGAGTTGGCTACATGGTTACGCTTTCCTGTAACGGCACACAGAATGATCGCTACATACAATTGTCTGGCGACCTTCCATACTCGGTCAGGATGTAGTGTTCCTCCCCTCCTTGTACATTCAGACTAAACATGTGTAAAATCCTTCAGAGCAATAGAGTTGGCTACATGGTTACGCCTTCCTGTAACGGCACACGGAATGATCGCTACATACAATTGTCCTTACATACTCGGTTTAGAATACAGTGTTACAACCCCTCCTTGTACATTCAGACTAAACATGTGTAAATTCCTTGAGAGCAATAGAGTTGTTGGCTACATGGTTACGCCTTCCTGTAACGGCACACGGAATGATCGCTACATACAATTGTCCTTACATACACGGTTAGAATACAGTGTTACAACCCCTCCTTGTACATTCAGACTAAACATGTGTAAATTCCTTGAGAGCAATAGAGTTGGCTACATGGTTACGGCCTTCCTGTAACGGCACACGGAATGATCGCTACATACAATTGTCCCTTACATACACGGTTAGAATACAGTGTTACAACCCCTCCTTGTACATTCAGAGACTAAACATGTGTAAATTCCTTGAGAGCAATAGAGTTGGCTACATGGTTACGCCTTCCTGTAACGGCACACGGAATGATCGCTAGATACAATTTGTCCCTTACATACACGGTTAGAATACAGTGTTACAACCCCTCCTTGTACATTCAGACTAAACATGTGTAAATTCCTTGAGAGCAATAGAGTTGGCTACATGGTTACGCCTTCCTGTAACGGCACACGGAATGATCGCTACATACAATTGTCCTTACATACTCGGTTAGAATACAGTGTTACAACCCCTCCTTGTACATTCAGACTAAACATGTGTAAATTCCTTGAGAGCAATAGAGTTGGGTTACATGGTTACGCCTTCCTGTAACGGCACACGGAATGATCGCTACATAACAATTGTCCTTACATACTCGGGTAGAATACAGTGTTACAACCCCTCCTTGTACATTCAGACTAAACATGTGTAAATTCCTTGAGAGCAGTAGAGTTGGCTACATGGTTACGCCTTCCTGTAACGGCACACGGAATGATCGCTACATACAATTGTCCTTACATACTCGGTTAGAATACAGTGTTACAACCCCTCTTTGTACATTCAGTATAAACATGTGTATATTCCTTGAGAGCAGTAGAGTTGGCTACATGGTTACGCCTTCCTGTAACGGCACATGGAATGATCGGTATATACAATTGTCTAGTGACCTTCCATACTCGGTCAGGATATAGTGTTACATCAGTCTAAAAATGGGTAAATTCTGTCCGAGCAATAAACTAAGTTTCTGCAAGAAAGCATTTTCTTCGACACGATAACTGAAATAGGCTACCTAGAAACATATAGGTACTTCGTTTGCAGGAAACGAACAGAGTATGTAATGTATCGCTAATTGTATGTAAAAATAGTACGAGTGACTGAACTAAAACAAAAACACCATCTATCGTTTTTAATACTTTAACTTTAAAAACGATAATGTTTAGTTAACATCTTATAAACCATGATCTGTTATAAGCACAAATACAAGTTAAAAAAAAATAAACAACGCCTTTCTTTAATGCGATGCAACGTGATGTTCAACTAATTTTCCAACTGTAAAAGGAGCATATCGTTCATTCAGAAGAAAAGTGTCACAACTCAAAATTTTTTTAAATGGGTTTTTTATTGGTTTAATAGTCTTGAAATAAGTTATTCTTTTCACTGCAAAAACGTCACAACTTCAAAACTCTGCTTGCTCCCACTAGAGTGCACTAGTGTCACTTTTTTCTAGAACATTCTAGGTTATGTTTTTCTAGCAAAACTGACACATTTCAGTTGTGACTTGACTGTCTAGGAGTGAAGTGCTATAATTTCTCTGCAAAAGTGACACTTTTTGAGTTGTGCCTGTTTGGTTGTAATATTTTGTAAGTACATGTTTATATTGTTTACTAGAATAATGAAAGATTTAGAGTTGTGTCACTTTTCCTTGAATATAGCTTTGACTTTCAATTTTGTTTGTCATCCACAAGTCCAAATTTTGAGATGTGTCACTTTTCCTTGAAAATCATTGTACTTTTTTCATTTTGTTATACCTCCACAGTGGCAGACTTTGAGATGTGTCATTACAACTCTGAACTTTTGCAAGAAACTAAATCACAATGTTATACCAACAGTGCAATATTTGAGTTGTGACACTTGTATTGCGAAAATAGTTCATAATTTATTATAAATATTCCACTGTTAGTACTATTACGATTTATTTTCTTGTTAAACTATCAGTAAAACAATATACATTTTATTCATAAATGAATGCCACATACAGACAAAATGCCTTGCCTGTGTGTGCCATTCATTTATGAACTTTTTTAGGTTAACACACATTTTTTTCTAGTGAAGGCATCACAACAGCCAGTTTAAGTCTCAGGAATGAGCAATAGAACATCCCCTGATTTTAAAATTAGCCAAACAAAAAAGGCAATTCTACAGACTATAGGGCCTACTCCTCATTCACATAATAGTGTTGTATGTGGTAATGAGTGGACAGTGATTAATGAAGAGGAAATTCCAAATACAACCCCAAATAATGAGGTTCAAGCCATATTTCAAACTACAAATGGAACTTTATAACTGAACACATTGAAACCCAGCCAATCTCAACGATCCTACAAACCCGGGAAGCTGAACCTGAAGACAAAACCTCAGGGTTATGTTGATGTCATTCCTAAAGAATGTACTTCTAAAGAAGTTCACAGTGAAGAAAATCATAAACCTTCGACATCAAAACAGTGTGTTAGTGAATTTTCACAAAATACCAACAAAAGCAGGGAATGTGTGCCTAAAAAACTTAATTTGCCAACGACATCAGCTCAGTCTAACCAAGAAAATGTTCGACCCAAACGAAAGTGTAAAACCGATAACGAAGCTACTGGAGATCTTTTTTCAGATGACCCTAACAGTGAAAATGATTATGACGTGGATGATTCTGACGAGGATCCAAATTACGAGCCAAAAAATGACCTTAATTTCCCTAAAAAACAAACAATATCCAACAAAATATTTAACATACCTAGAAGAAACAAAGTTGTTGTAAATACTAAAGAAAAGGAGCCTGAGATCTTTGAAGAAAATGATAATGTTTTTGAATTCTTGGAACAAAATAACACTGATCTCCAAAAGAAAAAAGGAAAGAAAAGGTCACTAAACAAAGACAACTGGTTGAAATGTAAAGCAAAAAAGCTGAGAAATTCTGGAGAGGGAATATAAATCATCATCTAAGTCCAGAAAACTAATTGAGAAAAAGGAAATAAAACCACCATGCAATGATAGATGTAGAATCCAGTGTAAAACCAAAATAAACCCTGATGAACGTCAAAACAATTTTCAAAAAACTATTTGGGCACTTGGTGACCTTTCCGCCAAAGAGATTTCATAGCATCACATATTCAGAACATACAACCAACTTACCCGTACAAGAGAGGGGAAATAAGAGAGAAAACCAAACCAAGCCTTTTATTTTGATGTTGCTGATAAGCGATTTCGTGTATGCAAAGATTTTTCAGAAACACCCTAGGGATCAATAACAGACCAATTAGAACCGTTATTGATAAGAAAGACGCCTCAAGTGGCTTTGTTGCTGGTGATCTGAGGGGTAAACATGATAAGCATCAAACTGATCAAGACAAGTTAATAAATGAAGGCATCAGGGCGTCATATAGAATCTATTCCTAAAATTGAGAGCCACTATCTACGGGGCAAACACAACCAGAGAATTCATAGAAGGTGGTAAAACAATTAGTGATTTACATCGTGATTATGTTGAACATTGTAAAAGCTTGCAAAAACCTCATGGAAATTATAAAAAGTATTACGATATATTCACCAAAGAGTATAATATTTCTTTTTTTGTTTCCAAAAAAAGACCTTTGTGAGCTGTGCCATGCATATGAGACAGCTGAAGGTGAGAGAAAGACCAGTTTGCAAGAGGAATATGAAAAGCATATTATGGAAAAAAAGATCTATCTCGATTGAAAAAAAATTCTGACAAAGACTCAGTGAGTGTCAACACCATTGTTGCCTGTTATGACCTTCAAGCTGTATTACAGTGTCCAAAGGGGGAAGTGTCCCTAATGTATTATAAATCTAAATTAAATATGCTAAACCTGACTGTCTGTGAGCTGAAAAATGATGCCGTATTCTGCTATACTTGGCATGAAGGCGAAGGAGCCAGAGGCTCGTGCGAAATTGGAACATGCATTTACAAATACCTCAGTGAAAAAGTTAAAAATTGCGAAAACGATATTGAAATTATATTTTACTCTGATAATTGCAGCGGCCAACAGAAAAACAAGTATTTGTTTTTCTATGTACTTATATGCAGTGGACAAACTGCCAATTAAGTCTATAACTCACAATTTCCTAATAAAAGGGCATAGTCAAAACGAGGGGGACAATGTACATGCAATGATTGAGAAGCAGATTAAGAAATGTCTGAAGTCTGGACCAATTTACCACCCGGCTCAATACATTTCATTGATCAAAACTGCAAAAAAACTGGGAATCCGTATAAAGTCAATGAACTAAGTCATGAAGATTTCTTGGATTTTTAAAGACCTATGGGCAAACATTGGATGTAACTCTACAGTTAATGTGTCAGGTAAGCTGCTTACTGTTATAATATAATTTAGACACTTTCATGAAACGAGAGTTATAAAATAATTCTAGTGAATGAGCAGACCAATAAAGGGATTTCAATCTATTATTTCACTGCAAAAACAATTCTCAACCGGTTCAAACATAGTTTAACCCTACTCAGCCTTTACCATGTGAAACCAATAATTTAACTTTAATACTTTTTACACAATTTTTAAGAATCTTTTAACTTACTATCTTCTTTTTACGTTTTTAAACCATCTTTCCTTTTCATATTTAATCTGAAAAATGTATGTTAAAGAGTAGTTATTTATGGCACATAGATATGCAATCAAGATGGAAGAATTGCATTTTCTTACGTTTTAAATATTTTTTGTAAACGCATATTTAACTACTTCGAACGGATTATTTTTAATTTCCTACACTTTGTTAACATTACTAAAACTTTTAAATCCAACTTTTTATCCTATTTCTATCTAAAAAGATAATAATTAAACATTTTACAGTTATCTTTTCATTTCAGGATGTACTGTTGCAATGAATGACATCAAAATAATTAAAGTTGAGAAAGATTCTCCCTTTAAAATCAAGTACAAGACAAAACTTATGATGACACAGTTGACTTTCAAGAAATTTTCATCCAGCAGATTGATATTGAAGAAAACGAGGATTTATTCGGAGACAACAAGAAGAGTCACACTAAGAAGAAAACCAGAAGTTTCAAAGAAGAAACAACAGGTTTTTCCTGTGCATTGTTCAGATGTTGCTTTAAAAAAAAATTATACGAGCAAAGACTGGGAATTTCAGTTAACAAGAAAAAAGACTTACAATACTTACTTGAAAAACATGTTATTCCAAGTTGCTATGCACCATTTTATAACTCACTTTAAATTTTTGCAGTAACGTTTGTGTTTAGCAACAATGTTATGTTTGTGTTAATGATTTTTATTTCCATTAGAAAATACTTCTTTAAATATTAAAAAGTGCTGCATTAGTTACTTTATATAAGACCAAACTATTGGTAGTAACTAGTGGTAGTAAATGAATGTATTTTGTTATTAATATTTGAAAACACTATTTTTCTAAACATCTAAAATAGGTCCAATGATGTTTGGAGGTTTAGTTCTAAGTAACTAACTGATTTTTTTGTTTCAATTAAAGTTAACTGTCATTTAAAAAACCCGTTGACTTATTTTTGTGTCATTACCATCTTCAAAGTTAACCTTTTAATGAAAAGCGGTTTTACAGGAAAATTGACACAACTCAAATTAAATTAATAAATAATTAAAAAAATAATAAACACAAACTTCATGGTTTATATTAAGCTAATTTAAATGCCCTATATTTAACTGATATAAATAATTAAAATGACTTTTGGATTAAAGGTTGCAGTTCTGTTAAACGAAAAAACTAATTTACAAAAAGCACAATTTTCAAATCGCTCTCCTGTAAAATTTACTTTTTTTGAGTTGTGTCACTTTTCTTCTGAATGAACGATATTTCCGAATAATAAATCTATATTTCGAATTAAGTGGTTATGTTCTAATCCTTAGCTTAAAAATTGTTTTCAATCACATGGATTTACTTACATGGCTACATAGAATCAAATCCTTGACACATCGACTGTAGGTTGTCTGCAAATAAGCAATAACAAAAGATTTCAATTCCAAAGTAAACAATGAAACTTTTGCCAGGATGACTAAGGTAAATCATGAACATTGGAAAAATTCAATGTCCACTCTATACGAGTGTATAGTTAGACAATTTCAGGATGAAACATACTTAAGTTAAAAGTTTGAGAAGGATAAATTGAAAACTGTTAATGATGCTAAATCTATTAAGTGAACAATACTTGTTTGGGTTGAATAGTACCTTTTAAAACAACTAGAAATAATAAACAGCAACCATTATATACATACAAATACGATCAAAGTTATGGAAATATAATTAAATACATACATTTTTAAGTGTACTGTTTGAAAAATGGCACAAATTAGTAAAAAAGTTTACAAACTAATAACAATGTCGCATAACGAAAGAGAGTTATTAGTTATACACATTGCATAAAACAGAAACCTTAGTGTCATTATACATAACTACTTATGATCTAATTTATTTGTCTTAACTTTGTTACTTACTTTCTCCTGGGATAGACACTTCAGGTAGGGTCCGGTTGTCTGAAACAAAACCGAAAGAGTTTAAGTTTAGTTTAATTCTCATAAGTTGGTGATAATTCCGTCATGAAATTATTTATATTAATGTAAATACACACAACTTTCTTTTTAATACGGTTCAGGATCTGCGGTCGCTGAGCAAATATTTTATAACAGTCTGTATATTGATACTACTTAACAGAAGAAAAGTTAAATCAAAATTTAAAAAAAGTATAGAACTGTTTATATTGTCCTCACTATTGTCTAACTAAGTCAAGGAGAACTTAAATGAACGTTGGGATAGTGTTTCATAACTACTAACGTGTTAGATATGTTTGGATTTGACGAAATTGGTCTATAAATCTTCTATCGATAAATATTATTACTTGGTTTATAAATAAAATGAATTTATCAGTGGCAAATAAACAGGAGTCACTGACAAAAATGCCTTGCGAGAGTAATGTATATTTGTAAGTTAAGTATTTGGTCGGGCTACCAAATTACAATCACATAACGACTTCAACATAACCTCAAAACAGTGTTGTAACTGAGAGATGACTACCTACAACTGTAGTCAAATTGATACTGAGTTGCAACTGGTGGTATCAAATCTTGCCGGACACCATTGCTCGGAATATGGTCTCTGACTATGTACAGGGTGTGCTGAAAAACCAATAAATTAGAAGAAATGGTAGTACATCCTCGGTATTGCCCAAAAGATGGCCTGATACTGTAGGAGTGACGACGGCTGGATGGGCCGGTGAGGTTTTAGTAAATGCGATACGCACTCATCACCGAATTTCGATGGCGGTGCTGTAGCATTTCCTTATCGATAAAAATAACTACTGGTATCAACAGACTTATCTCAACCGGTACTCAAATACCTACAATTCTTTGTTGTAGCGATACAAAATGTTTATTGAATTTTATTGTCCTTAGAGGATGCTTTAAACATCTGTGTGTAAAATTGTTTGTAAAATGTTCCAAGCAATTAACGTAAATGAGTCAATTGCAGAACCCTAATAATTACTACGCTTCAGTAAAATTTAATCATTTATTTTTGTTTATAAATGGTTTCAAACTGCCCATTCGCGTTAGTGTTAAATCTTTAATCTAGAAAGTGCACAGCACTGAACAAATACAAAACGTGTTTGAGACGTTATAAATTAGTTATATTTTCACATTCTTGAATTTATAATATTGCGGCTATCGATTGTTTAACAGAGATTATGGGTCTTTTTCGTTTAAGCGCCAGCACCTTACAAACGTACTATACCTGACTGACAGTGCATTAAATCGTTTTTTTTTGTGTTATTAGTTCGTAGGGCAGTAGTCCAGGTACTACTTCTAGTATAAACTCGTCTTATTTAAACGCGCGCCGCTTATCTTTTGCCTGTAATGAAACCTGCGTTAGTTCTGTGAGTTATACTTAGTTCTTCTTGTTCAATAAAGCGTGGTGAGTTGATCTGGGCTTGGACTTTGCAAGCTCGAGTTATTTTTTTTCTAAAAGAGCAAGCAGCGCAAAGCACTGCGCAGCGGGCAAGCACCGCGTGATTTGAGTTTTGAATAGGCAAGCTAGGGTCTTTTGTGCTGGCCCTTAAATGAAAAAGACCCGAGATTACTTTTATGTAAGCTAGTTAGTGTAGTGAATATTGTAGAAAGGTTTTAATATTCTCAAGTCTTATTTTGACCAAGGTAGGAGTACACCACACCACTTGTCACGTAACATGCTTCGCTGTTTTCCTACACAAGGGAGTTTAACCCTTTGAAAGCGGAAGTCGTGATTCAATAGATTTACCACCACCGTTATCTTTTACAAACCATTTCCAACTTTCGTTATTTCACATCTCGGAACGTTTCAAGATGTCGGCCATACAAGGCGTTCGAGGAATTCAGAATTCAAGTAGCTGCAGCAATGTTAACAGATGCAATAAATACCCTAACTTCCACTGACTTCCATTGAGCATATAATACTTACCAGTGATTGCGATAAATTAGTATCATTTGTAAAACACAATATTTGGCCAATGGTTGCTGTTTGCTTGGAAAGTGATTCGAATAATTGCTAACATCAAAATCAGAGAGTATGGTCGACCAACTTTCGAAAAGGTGCAATTGTTGCCTCTGCCAAGACTATACATTTTGGAGATATTTTCAATATGATTATTTAAATGCGCCCTAAAAAGGGCCGAGACGCACTCGGGTGTGAGACAAGAGGCAGAGACAGGCACCGAACTGGCAGACACGGAACGGTAGCACAAGAACGCTTGCCTTCGGGCTCAGGTGTCCGCTTTATCAAGTTGTCAGATTTCATTAAAGACGCACTAACGCCCAAGGCGTTAAGACTCGTTTCGAACATATAAAAAAAGACTCGTTTTAAGCGTCAAATACATTCAAAAAAGTTTTTTATATACAATTGGGAGACCACTCATTTGGAAAATAGACACTGCCGTTTATTTTTTATTTTTTTGTTTTTTTTTAGGACAATAAACTTATAAATTGCACTTAGACCTTTAAGAATCTTAGCGCTGCTTCCAGAGTGACAGGATATTCAGGATGGGTAAGGTTAGGTAGTAAGGGCCGCTTCCTATCCAAGATCCATGAGGAAGAATTAGGGCACTAATCTCAAAGTGATATCCCCCCGGAAGAAGGGAAGGCCAGCTCTGAACCAGCCTCACCAGTCAAAGCAGGCAGGGGTTGGCACAACCCTTGTTGAGGCTAGCAAGAATCTCTAATACAAAGGAAACGAACCACCAACTCCAACAGTCATCTCCTGCAGTAGACTAGACCTATAAACTGCCCTTGCAACCCAGAATCTCGACATTTGCGGTTAGTGATGTGCCGCTCCTGGACATCTGTAAGGTTGTCCAGATTTAAGTGACACATCGGTTTTTGCTGTTCCCAGTGGTAGGTTCAACTGGAAGGTATAAACCCCTCCTGGGTGACATTGCTGTTGAAAGTGCAGAAAATTGGCGAAAGTATGATAGTACGGGTATGAAGGCAAAAATATGTGTGAATGTGGCTTTGTGGCATGACTATCAAAATTCTGATATTAATCATGTCATTTGCAATATGACGTTTATTGTTAACGGCAATAAAAAGTTTGAGTATGCTTAAGGGGATTTTAAAATAAAAATAAAACTTATTTTACAACGGCCATTCGATTCATTAGTTTAAACTGTGTATGAATTACACGGCTAAACTATTAAACGCAACTTTTCCGGTCATACACAATTTTTAATATAGTACGGTTTCAAGGCAAAAACGTCTGGCGCGTTGAAACGAACAGGCGCCAGCCGTTGGTAATTTATGAATACTAATAAACATTAACAGTTTTAAATAGTGGGTTATAAAATTACGCGCCCAATATAATGACTTTAAGAGCTACATAACGAGACTAATAGCGATATTTCGAACCAAGCATAGAGATACGATGATAATTTAATAGCAACGTTTTTGTGTAATTATAAAATTCCTCAAAAACCGTAGACTTGTATAAAAAATGTGGTCTTAATCGGATCACGAGTTTCCGGGTAACGAATCTTCAAAATTGTTGGTTGGGTGAAACGTACAAAGAACCGGAGTAAATATGAGTTAATGAGTTTGCCTTATTCACTCATAGTTGGCAATTGTTCCGCTTAGCGCTTGAAGTCCATGCTGCATCACTCCCTCCTTCAAGGCGGTAGCCCCAGCAAGGGGGTCCAAGGGGTCCAGAACCCACCCCAAATTTTCAATTTTTCAGTTATTTTTTTAGTAAACGATTGTTATTATTTAAATAATTGAGTATTACTGACATGTACTACAGAAATATCGTTCTCGACAATGATACGGGCCAGGAACTTTTTAAGGAACAAAATGGGGCCTTACTGTGCACAAGTTAATGTTCAATGTCAGTCGGTCAGTGAGTGTGACATGAGAATCCGTACAAACTTACGAAATCGTCGCTCAGTCCGGTGAGACATGTTGCGTCACTTTGCTCAGACCAGAGTGTACTCAAGTTAATGTTCAATGTCAGTCGGTCAGTGAGTGTGACATGAGAATCCGTACAAACTTGCGAACTCGTCGCTCAGTCCGGTGAGACATGTTGCGTCACTTTGCTCAGGTCCAGAGTGTACTCAAGTTAATGTTCAATGTTAGTCGGTCAGTGAGTGTGACATGAGAATCCGTACAAACTTGCGAACTCGTCGCTCAGTCCGGTAAGACATGTTGCGTCACTTTGCTCAGACCCTGAGTGTACACAAGTTAATGTTCAATGTCAGTCGGTCAGTGAGTGTGACATGAGAATCCGTACAAACTTGCGAACTCGTCGCTCAGTTCGGTCGTACATATTGCGTCACTTTGCTCAGACCCTGAGTGTACACAAGTTAATGTTCAATGTCAGTCGGTCAGTAGTCTGTGGAGGTCACAGTTAGTATCAATTTGACAGTCACCGACAGGTCCAGTGGGTTTTTACTTATTTTGACAGCTCGGCGCCGAACTTTGTTGTGACCTTCGCGACCGGCTCTGTTGGCGTATTAACCTTGTACACTTACATTACTTCTTCTAAATCATAGTTTTCGTTTCTTAGTGAATATTCAAGAGACGATTATATAACTTCGTATTGCCTCTTATACTACGTAAAAATGTGTTTTCAAAACAAAAAACTGTAATTTTTAATCCTAAGATATATTTCAACAAAATATTTTCAATACGGACTTAAAATAGTTATGTCTGAACGACTAGCGTGCATTGTTTTATTTAATTTCAGACGTGTGTTCCATTCCTTTGTTAAAAGTTTAGTAATGACAAAAAAGGAAAGGATTTACGCAATTTTTAATTATAATTGTTAGCCAACAATAGTAAATTACTGAGTTTAGAAAATTAGATTGAACTGCCTTCTCCAGATGTCAAAAACTCCATATTTAATTTCAAGCGAACACAAAACAATATATGAATATATTCGCCAAAATCAAATACAGGTTGCATGCCAAAAAGGTTCATAGGCACATTTGAGGTTTGTAGCACCATAATACAGACGTTTTACACAGAAAACTTGCTATACACGCTTGAGATCAGATACGGCTATTACCTTACATACTAAGCTTTTGATACCTGAAGAAGAGATCAGATTCAAATCCGCGAAACGTAGAGTTCGATTCGTGTAACATATAACGATTGATAATGTTTGAAATTCTTTTATCCTTTCAGAAATTCCTTATTCAGTTTTAACTCTATTTTGTATGTGACCACTATGTTAATGTGACACCCAAACACTATCAGGAATTACTGTTGTTGTTACAAAATCGCACAAAAATCTACTGTAAAGTTTGTAAATGGTAGCGTCGTTAATTTGTTTATATCATATTTTACACAGGGTGTCCATGAATTACTCTGTCAAACTTCACGGTTTCATTTTACAGATAAAATAGGTATAGAATAGAATAGAACACTTCTTTATTAAGGCTAAATTAGGACCGTATGGTGCTTTCCTACATTTTAACCTCTTAAACAAAACTAGTCTTTCATTAGGTAATAATAAACGTCTTACAAAAATGTAGCCCTCTTTTGCTTATTTTACCATATACTATGTCTGTTTGTGTTACTAGGAAATTATAGCATTAAATGCAATTAAGATAGAAAGTTCAAACTTTACAAAACGTTTCAGAAAAATATCACATCAGGTTTTAAAATGGAAGCTATACAAAATTCGAAACTGTAATGACTAAAAAGGTATATAAAAATAATATTTATATAAAAAGTTTTAAGAATAAGGACATAAAGATTACTAATAGGTTAATAAAGTTCTGAAATGTCTTACTCTGTTATAAAAATATATCGTTGTAATGATAAGCATTTTAGAAAATATTTTTAGCTTTTAATTTATATTGTAACAAATGACAAACATTGGTATTTATTTACATTAGCGTGACCATGGAAAATGGACTTTTTTTCATGGGTTGGGCATTTATAGCAAAGTATTATTATCACAGGTGCATATGAACTGGGGGGAAAGTATATTATTGTATTATATTGATGCCTTTCGGACATTATTGCGTTAAGGAGCAGGGGCATCACGTGATCTGGGATTCGACTTTTGCAAGCTCGAGTTAATTTTTCTTCTAAAAGAGCAAGCAGTGCGCAGCGGGCAGGCATCGTTGACAGGATTAAAGTATTAGTCAGCATAATTTCAGTAACTTATCACTTACCTAGTTCAAAATGGCGTCCCTTCTTTATTTGAGAAGGCACGGAGTAATACCAAACTGTCAAATATGGATAGTGTTGCCAGAGGTACGATAATTATCGTAAAGGTACGATAATTTCATTGATTTTATGCGCCGGTAAGATACACGATGGGTAGTTATTATCGTACCATGAAAGATTTTTGACAAATTTATACAAGTAACAAACCAAAAGTTAATTATAACATAATTTATTATATAAACATAACATACTTTTTCAATAAATGTGTTTGGTACGATTATTTTATATGAAAGTACGATAATTTCTCGTTGTTGGTATGATAATCGGTTTTTAAAATCTGGCTATACTGAGTTTGAGCAGACGCGGAGTTATAAGAAACTGTAAAAACGGAGTTTTCAGAGGATTTAAAAAAATCGTAGCTTCTTTGATTTTCGTTTGTTTTCAGGAAAAATTGTAGTTTTCAGGAAAAAAAATGAACATACCTTTCCATGGTCACGTTAATGTAAATTGATACCCAAACATTAGTAACGAAATCTTTCTGAACTAAAAACAACATTCATAGTACTGCGAGAAAGTGTTTGTATATTTGGTAAAGTTTTTTAAAGCGGGAAAGTTAGAAAGATCTGAACACAACATTGTTATCCAGATATTTGATTAACTGCGTGGTTACATTTGTCAATTTAAGAGGGGATAAAATCTTTAAGTGCTAATTTTATAACTTTGCAGTGATGTATCATTTAATTGAAATATCGATACCATAAGAACCTGTTAAAGGAGAAATAATATTACAGTGATAATCTTTTGTCTTCACATCATATATATATTCAATCAATATATATATATATATATATATATATATATATATATATATATATATATATATATATATATATATGGGTATTTATTGAAAAAGTGTATATGTCTTACAAATTTTGATGAACCACATAACAAATTAAAATTACATCAAGATACTTTAAAAGGTATCAAAATATTGTTAGGTATTGTTAATATAAAATATTTAAAATAAAACTAGTTTGTTATTATGTTCAAGTGTACTTAGTATTAGGATACTGTAATAATGTGTGGTAGTGAAATTAGTGAAGTGAGTTCCGGCCCTCAGTAATGTGAATGAATCTTGCAATTCTCCCCAATCCTTGATAATGAAACCGCTCTGACCTTGCTTCACTTGCCGCTCGCCTATAACCAGAATATTTATTTTTTTTTGGACTGTGAGATGGGCAGACAGACAGACAGACGGATAGACAAATGCAACTTTTAGTCCCTCGAATAATAACCCTCAGAAAATAAGTTAGTAATTATTTTATGTGTCTTGTATATCAAGAGGTGAAAGGCAATAACTAACCACTAAAGATGTAAAGTAATGCCACTAGTGTGAACTTCTTTTTGGAAAATAATTAATATAGAACACTTACCTTCTTCTGAGGAAGACATTACACAGGAGCGGCGTTAGAGTAGGGCGCGGTTGGGCGACCGCCCAGGGGCGCCGGACGAAAAGGGGCGCCGTTAGCCTTTTTTCATATGTCATTGAATTACATTAGGGGGCGCCGAAGAAATCTTGCCCAGGGCGCTAGTAGTGCTAAAACCGGCACTGACATTACGTAACTACTTACACAAACAAGAATGAATACTGACTGTCTGGGTGAGAGAGCGAATTCAGAGGAGTAGGATGGATATAGTTCCGAGCACATGTTGATAACAATTTTCCAGGAAGCGAGCACTATCGGCGGCAGAGCATGTTGACCGGATGCTGTCCAGAAATGCTGATTTTGTGACGGTAGAAAATGTAGAACGCTGCAACATCCTTATCTATTTCAGTAGATTTTGTAATGTAACAGGGGTTGCTCAAAGTAGAAAATAGTTTAGGTTGGTGTGTGTGGTCTTATAAAATCAGGATTATACAGTGTGCTCCAGATCTTTATGTATTATACAGGGTGGCAATTAAGTCTGGAACCTCTTTTTTAATTTTTGAACCACAATAGAAAGAAATACCAAAGTTCACACGTGCTTACTGGTGATAGTAACGCACACATCTGCCCAATTACCGACCGGATAATCCCTTTGGGGGACGGTCCACAAGGAGTCAGACAAAATTCTTAAATAGCAGCATAGGTCAAGTTCACTGCCACTTTCACATTCTAACAGTAGTTGTGTTATTGGTAATAATTATTGATTCCTGGCTTCGATTACTACATTGTCAGATGATGGAAGGGGAACATTTTGAACACTTACTTTGATCACAGGTACTTAAAAATTGGTGTTTACTTCTAATACTTAATAATTTACATTGTTTAATTGTTTTAAAATTCAAATAGCTATAACTACTGAATGAATCCACCTTTTGAAGTCTGGTTTGCGGCATTGTACTCTGCTAAGTAAGACCTTTAATTTGATACCAAACTTGACCAATTTTTAAGTACCTGTGATCAAAGTAAGTGTTCAAAATGTTCCCCTTCCATCATCTGACAATGTAGTAATCGAAGCCAGGAATCAATAATTATTACCAATAACACAACTACTGTTAGAATGTGAAAGTGGCAGTGAACTTGACCTATGCTGCTATTTAAGAATTTTGTCTGACTCCTTGTGGACCGTCCCCCAAAGGGATTATCTGGTCGGTAATTGGGCAGATGTGTGCGTTACTATCACCAGTAAGCACGTGTGAACTTTGGTACTTCTTTCTATTGTGGTTCAAAAATTAAAAAAGAGGTTCCAGACTTAATTGTCACCCTGTATAGTAAGCGCACAATGTTTAATATAACTCAGAGCCACGCACATATGTCGTACCATGTGGCTCTATATTCTTATTGTAATGTGTGATTATGCAGAATACAGACTAAGATTTTGAGTATTGAACGATCTTGCAAAATAAATAGTAATTTTCAACGAAGAAGGAAGAATATCTCCTCATCTTATCAAGTATGCAACCACATGTGAAGGTACAAGTCTACAGATATTATATCAAGTTATATACACATAGATAGAACACACTTTTCAGAATTAATTAAATAGTGGTATCCATAATAACCAAAAGTAGGGAACAAACACCGTTACAAACAGAGCAAACACAACTACAAACAGAACAAACACCGTTACAAACAGAAACACCACCGCTACAAACACAACAAACACCGTTACAAACAGAACAAACACCGCTACAAACACAACAAACACCGTTACAAACAGAGCAAACACAACTACAAACAGAACAAACACCGTTACAAACAGAAAACCCACCGCTACAAACAGAACAAACACCGATAAAAAAAAACAGAACAAACACCAACGGTACAAACAAAGAGTCTGAGTCGGTTAACCACGAAGCAAGACTATAATATGTCTTTTTAAGGAATTAAACTAATCGTAAATATTGTAGGCCTATATGTGATTGTTTAGATCTTTTTACTTTATTCACTCAAAGGCTGCTAAGTACTGTAATATTGAAACATTACATGAACACTGAGGTGATGATGCCTACTTTCGTTTCGAAATTATCATACAGCTACGTCATATTACAACAGTTATTTTACAAATACATCTACATACTACAAATTTAGACCTCGTGCATGTTGACTGAAAATAGTACATGTTGATGAACTCATCTAGCACCGATAATCAACCGATGATGGTCAATTAAATATCGTGGAATGTTGCACAAAATTTCGAGTTATATCATTGGCGCTTGTACAACAGTCTGCGATTTCAAGTCTGCAGAAATAATACTGTTTACAGTTCATGAGTTACTCTAAACTTGATCAGGAGACTGGATTATCTCTCATTGTCCATAATTTAGGAGGATTTTGTATGTCAATTAAAAGAGATTGTCTTTAACATGAGTCCCTGTTATTTAGCAGGAAAAAGCGGGCCATTTATTGTATAAATTTAATACAATCCACTTTTATCACTACACTTTACAGTTTTTCACCACATATACTATGGTTAATTACATGGTATTTAAAGAATTTGAAATCTATTCACCGGCCAGTGGCGTATATAGAAAATTATAAGGGGGCTGACACTCTGGGTGCTTCAGGATGTATGAAATACATTCCAAATTAAGGGCTCAGGAATCTTACTCCGAGAAATTGTTGAGTTTTAAGACCTCATACATCTGTTCCAGCTTAAACTAAATTGTGGGTTCAGATTTAATTTTTGTCTTTCAAAATTTCGGAGAGTCCAATGAGTTCTTCACCCCCCCCCTCTAAATACATACACCCATGAATTCATCCTGTTGTTAGGTTTGGTTTCCCAAAGTCAAAACTCATATCCAGCATTTAACGATCAGTGGGATGGCAAAATATTTATTCCATAAATTACACGTATTTTAATTTAGAACGAAATCTTTAAGAACATTTTTTGTATTTTCAAAATACTAACAACTGTACGTCGTGAAATTTGTTTTCACCCTGCAGTTTACACCTAAAGTTGAATAACTGGAAAATGGATAGGCCCTACTAAAATTATTAATTTCCAAATTATCATACAGATACAATATAACGTTTAAAAACACGATTGACTATTTGTGGAATGGAACCAAAACGTTATTAAAAATAATTAAATTCTTTCAAAGGTCTCTAAGCTACATCGTGTTTCTGAATATTTTCTTAAATACATATATCAAAGAAAGAACAGTAAAGACATCAGCAGCGATTATTTGTGTACCTGGCTTCTGCGCTTTGACTTTATCTATTAGAGATAAAGCGTTATCTTAGGTAAGGAAGCAGGTGTGTACTGAAAAGAAGCGCGGTTCACCGATCTAAACATTGACCTCATTTAGGGATTTGTAGCCTTCATAGAATAATAATAATAATTGTCAATTTGCGTAATTGTAAGACTGGCAATCGACATCTTAATATCAATCCGACACGCACCAGCCTTGACAGTTCACACATTACATAAGTAAACGCTACAACCACTATTTTATACAATTTTAAACAGAAAGAATTGCTGATGTCAATGGTGAAATTTTTTTTGCTGTGTTGGCACCAGTGATGTTTAAGAGAAGTGAACTAGTTGATCGTCTTCATCTAGCCATTTTGAAACCGGCGTCTGTCTATTTAGGTGAAGGTTTAGTTACAAAATACATTTATTTCATAATGTAGTGTTAATTACTTATAAATGAGTTTATTATTTTTAATATATTGTAACTAATAAGTGTAGGTCAATCTAGGCTATTGTGCAGTGAAGTGAAAGTGTTTATGAGCTACAATATTAGTGACATATCGTGGGTATGGTTTATTACGTTGTTTTATAGCTTTGGTGTAGGCTCTCATTTCAATAATCTCCCAACATTTTGCTTATAGTTCGTCTGACAGAAACTTTAACAGTTAATGACCCTTTTGCTTTCTGGAACCACAAACTAAGCCAATATTCAAAATTAGTATTTATTTATTATAAAATTATTATAATCAATGAAATATTTTCATATAAACATTTACATAAGTAGAAACTTTTCATTTTTCGGACTTTTTACTCTCAACTCCACTTGGCGCCAAACCAACTACGAGCCTACATTTGCAGGACTCCATGATTACAGGTAATGATTATAATTTATTTATTATTTTTCATTGCACGTAATTGAAGTTTTAGTATATTTTGGAAACATTTAGTGTAAACATTATATTTATTGCTAATTTTGTTAAATTAACGTATCCATTGAAAAAAATTTAGCCTTTCGTGTACTATTTGTGGGTTTTACGATATATTTTTAATTTTTCTTCAAGAGTTCCTGTACATTATAAGGCTATGCAGGATTTAAAAAAAGTTTGTTACACCCTGTATATTTTCTGAAACTAGATAAAGTCAAGAATAATTTGGGTGTCTTAGATTCTATTTTTTATATTATCACTTTACAAGATGCAGTCCTGCCACTTTTTAAAACCAATTATATTGACGATAGCCGTACTCTCTCACTCGTGTAGGAGGAGTCTTCACGGACCAAACTACACCGAAAACGGTTAATAAATTGCATAACCACTGAGACAGGAAGTTGGTTTAACCATGCATCGATGTTCAATTTATCTGCTTGCGAATAAATTAAACTTACAGAATTTACAGGTAGTTCGAATTGTTTATGTTACAGAACAGTTTGGGAATTTGTATAAGGGAATAATTTTAGATTTCCGATGTAATTTAGATTTAATCTTATAACTGTAACGCAGGAACAATGGAAAGAGATGTATTAATTGATAAGGGGAGCTATTTCACTGTCACCGTACTTTCCCTTATGCTTTTGGTCTCCTATATTACATTAGGCTTTACGATAGCGCTATCTACTGAAACAGAGCTGTTGTTTGTTTCAAGTGACAGGCACGTTCTGCCGGACATATTTGATACCCTCGCCCGTAATTCCTCACCCGCAACCCCCAACCGCTCCAACCAGGTACACTTGTTATTATAAAATTGTATTAATTCCAGTATTGTAATTAACTAAATATTATTTAATTCACAAAAAAATTAAATAGTTAGAGAAATTAAAAAAAATAACAATAATAATAGGACATATAATTGTTTTTGTTTTATTAAATTTTTATAGTATCGTTTAACGTGTTTTTCAAAATAACTTATTTGATACAAATCGGCAAATCAAAATCGTGAGTTTAAACTGATGTTAAAAAGATTGATGCGCCTTCATCTCAGCGGCAAGCACGTAAACGCAACCCGCCACACAGATAGCGTTTATTTGTTGAAAGGGTAGTATTCGGTGCACGCAGCTAAATTCCTTCATCTGTACTTTAGGTCAGCCTCAAGCACCGTGGTCCTCACTCAGGCTATCTGTTACTTACATTGCAACCAGCAGTCAGACGCGGGTGCCTGGGAAGTCGCGGAGGAAGTTTGTGGTCAATCCACGACTGATATCCGGTCTGTAACCACAAGGCAGGCGTTTGTAGTCCACTATTATATCGTACATCCCTCACTGCGGTTGTTCTTTCAGCTCTCTGTCAGGGTTTAAGCTGCGATCGCATTTTTCACATTTATCGAAACGAGCCGAGAAAATGCGACGCTGTTGAGATAAGCTCTCGCAAAAATGCGACAAGAGCAATAGGAGCAACTAAAAGTACATCGCATTTTACAGCATTAAAACATTTTTTTTTTCAATTATACTATAAGATTTTATATCTGTCATCATATTTAATTGAATGTATATAAAATGTTAGACCACGCCGCTCCGCTGGACGACGTCATTTTTGGTTGGAAAACGTCTGCTTACTCTTGGATAGGAAAAGTTTAGATACCTGAGTTTAAACGTTGACCACATAGTAACTGATACGGCTAAATTTACAGGAATCACATTAAAATTTAGCTTGTTTATTTCTGCTTTTTATACGAATAAAGCGAATTATTTACAAACAATAACACAGTGTTGTGTCTGTAAGGTACCGGTGTTTGGCGCTTTACTACTAAACTGCAATTTTGAAAATTATTCATTGTTAAACTTGCCATTAGAAGTCCAAAGCCCATATTAAAAAAGTTGATGAGAAATAGCGAAATATATTTTAAAAATATCTAATTTATTACGGCTTCCTCATACGGTTAAGGGCGCGAGTGAACCACGCAAGATCGTTGCAACACCGTGCTCGACAGTCTGGCGCTTCGCGCGCTCTAACAAGCAGGCTCCAGCCGCGGTAAATTAGCAAATTAAAGTGATGCTACAAACTATACTTTTAAATTGTGTTTACACAAATAAATAAGCTTTAAAATTAAAATAATGACTAAGCTCAATAACGTGACCAATGGCGGCGAACCCGGTTAACAATAAAAGTTAAAATGGTTATTTGACAACTTTTATCTATATAATTAAAAAAAATATAAAATAGATATTCTAAATAAGTATATATATATATATATATATATATATTGTATAAAACTTTGTTCTTAAGGATTACAAGTTTGCCTGGTTATGAAAATTAAAAATTGCAGTTTGGCTGAAAACGGCACCATTTTTTTTGTTATTACCGACGTAAAAATTTAAATTTAATGTTCGTAAACAATTTTCTTTATATGTCTAAATACAGAAATACACAAGCTAAATTTCTAATTAGTTCTAGGACGTTTAAGCTCACTCTACTATTTAGTTTGCAATAAAGTTCAAACGATTATCTATAATTTTTGACGCGAAAGTAGTATCCAACGAACGGCCATGCATCGCAACAAGCGGTGTCGATTCGCCGTGGCTGACACGTATACAAACAAGAACAAAAGTTGTACGCTTCTAAACGTCGTCTTGGCATCTGTATCTAGTACTAGAGGTTTTTTGAGGTTATGTTTAATCAGATTTTATTTTTAAATGACAGACATTCGTAAAATGGTTAGTATAACTAATTTAACCAATTTGTTAATGATCTCTATTAAAGGTACTAATAGAAGGGGATCCATTTCAATGACGTTTAGACATGGGTGTTTACAAAACAAACAAGGCTACAGATTTATTGATGTTGGTAGGGCCTACTATGTTATTTAAAGATAAACTAATGTTAAAAGTCACTTGTTAAAAAATCACCATTCTATTTTTATTTTGTGTTTTATATTAAGAGAAGTCTTTTAGTTTGTGTACATTTTTACAATAAATTAGAAACTTTAGTTTTTTAACTAATCTGTTTGTAATCAAACCTCTTCGCAAAAACCTGTTCATTATTGTTGTTCTAGATTGTTTAACATCAGTCTATTTATTAATGTAATTATTGTTCTGGAGGCTACAGTATTAGAGAACTTCAGACTGTTTTTCAATAAGTAGTATTGGAATCTCCGCTTAATACCAATACTAAACAAGTGCTAGAGGACAAATGATTTTGCTAAAAAGTCTGAAGCTTGTAGTATTTTTGCTAAGAAATGTTTCATCTCAGCCTAAACCTTGCTATCTATTATATCGTCGTTAAGGGTGGCATTGTCAGCTACAAGATCGACCTCTTCAGCTGACTGAGCACGGAGCAAAACGCGAATCGAAGGAGAAGTTTGGAACCTCTGGACGTGAACGATGTGTATCGTGGCAGACAACGAGCGATGGGTGTATTTGAAAGATTGGATTGTGGCCGTAGTAGTGGGTAACGAGGCGGAGCGGGAGTATTTACAAGCCAGCAAGTGATGTGGTAGTGACCGTTCCGGGAATTATGGACAACATAACGATTATAGTGTTACCTTGGTAACCTGATGTAGACCTTGATAACCTGATGTAGACCTTGGTAACCTGATGTAGACCTTGGTAACCTGATGTAGACCTTGGTAACTGATGTATACCTTGGTAACCTGATGTATACCTTGGTAACCTGATGTAGACCTTGGTAACCTGATGTTTACCTTGGTAACCTGATGTAGACCTTGGTAACCTGGTGTATACCTTGGTAACCTGATGTATACCTTGGTAACCTGATGTATACCTTGGTAACCTTATGTATACCTTGGTAACCTGATGTAGACCTTGGTAACCTGGTGTAGACCTTGGTAACCTGATGGTAACCCGTCTTGCAATTATTCAGTGCCATATTTTTGAAATAGGAGGTGGTTTTTATGTTAGAGCACCTCAGTGTCTTCCAAAGCAGGTCCAGGAAATATCTCCACTCTTCAAGATTCTATCGTGCTTTTTGACAATTTGTTGTCAATAAGAGTACGCAAGATCTTTCTGAATTTCAATATTAAAGTAAATTTAGCTAGTATAAAAAGCTAGTATTTGTTGGTTTTTATTCGCTAAATAGTAAATGAATAAACCCTTAAATATATAAAAAGTAAATTAATACAAGAAGGCGACATCAGTTAAGTAAAATACCTTTTCTACAAATTTAACCTTAAACAATGTAAAACTGAAGGTTTAGTAAAATACCTTTTCTACAAATTTAACCTTAACAATGTAAAAATGAAGGTTTAGTGAAATACCTTTTGTACAAATTTAACCTTAAACAATGTAAAAATGAAGGTTTAGTAAAATACGTTTTTCTACAAATTTAACATTATACAATGTAAAAATAAAGGTTTAGTAAAATACTTTTTCTACAAATTTAACATTAAACAATGTAAAAATGAAGGTTTAGTAAAATACTTTTTCTAAAAATATAACCTTAAACAATATAAAAATGATTTTAAACCACACAATATATTTATTTAAGTAGATAAACTTAGCTAAAAGTCTGAAACCTTCAAGTAATACAAACAATAATTACAACAAACGTACAATAAAAGAATCAAATTAAGATAACATTTATAAAAAGCAAACTTAGAACTGTTGCGTATAGTGTTTATTACAATTTAATATATCTCTGTGATATAAAGTTCAACAACTAATGGGTAATCCTGAATATTCTGAGTATAGATCCAAAACTTTCCAAGGCTCTATTTTCTATTGGTAAATTGCACAATTTTATCGCGAGTAAAGGAACTTTCAAGCTCGGAACATGCGTGTTTATTTTAGTTTTAAGTAAACTGATGAGGACAATGATAAAATCCAAAGCCATGGAGACGCAGATGAGTCGTAAAGTGTCTAGGGAGCATACAGAAGTACTTTCTTCTTGTATCACTTAAATTATCCAGCGATTAAAGTTGTGAACCAATTTCCAGATCTAAATTCAACTTGCTATTCGATTTATCAGACAAATCTTTGCCTGCCTGTTCTTAGGATAAATGATACTCCCCTATAATAGCGATGCTGTTTTGAGGGGAATATAAACCTCTTTTGTTACAAACCCGTGTTTTAATGACGGATATATAAATATTTTGTCCTTCAAACCTGAGTTTTCGCAGTTAACATCCATATCGCTCTTAAACGTACAATAATTATTGTTGCCCTTGTTCCAGTAGTTTGGACATGTGATGAGGGTCAACAGCAGGAACAACTTTTTCAAAACTTTCTAAGACATGGAGCTAAATATTTTAGTTTTAGTTCAGATACAGTTGAAATAAGTAAGTTGTTTATTTTGTTTATTTTATCTGGTGAAAATAAAAGCCCTAAGTACTTTTTACCTCCGACCTGACTCAATGAATATAATAAACACAAAACTATTTGTAAATAAAAGCAAGTCGATTTCCCACAAGTACCATTAAATAAATGAAACACTAGAGAAACATTAAAATGTGTTTTATACATTTATACTATTAGAACTAAAGCGAATACTTTATAAATAAATATAATAAGCAAGTTTGAGGAATACCATTGTTATATAATGTATGTATTATATGATTCGCAATAAATTTCAAAATCACCCAGCGTGTACTTTTGGACTTCAATTCACGAAACTGAAAAAGAGAAGTCCAAGTTTGGAAAGTTCTCAACAACAATTGAACATGAATTCGTTATGATATGTTCATTTTACCTTTAATTGAAAAAAATACAATCTAAATTTCCATAATCTAATGTTTAATAAGACAGTAATGTTTTTGTCACGGTAAACAGCAAATACAGTGAGGGAAAGAGCAACGTAAGAATATTTACAAGAGAATAGGCGAGCACACGAGTTTCCAGTTTACAGTGGAAATACTTCGGTCGTGGGTCGTTGATATCAACCAGAAATAACACAGTCACGAAAATAGAACCTTGCGGAATTCCATTCATGGTTTATTCACAATCAAGCAGCTGCTGCGTTGTTCTTGTTTGCAAATAATAACTCTCCTTGAGTTATTTATAGAAAAAATAGTTTTTAATTATTAATGTTTCAGTAAATTGACCATTTAATTTCAGACCAATTTACAATAAAACCTAACAAAGTGTATTTTGTGTTGCGGGAATGTAAGAAAACAAAAAAAGAACATTGCTATTCACGTTTTCACAAGCCTCGTTATATAGCATATATGCACTTTGGGACAGGTATCGTTTGGGATCTTGTTCAGTGATGTCATGTGGACATTTTCTTTAAGTGTTGAGGACTTTTGCAAGAGGTTGTTTTTTGTGGAAAATCTACCTAATATCTTCACATAGTTTTAACGACAGTTAGTAACTCCATGCGTCATAAAAATGTTGTTTTTCTATTTACAGAATTCAAGTTCGTGAACATAATATGCACAATATGAGGAACCTTTGCCATTGACATCAACCAGAAAAGAAAAACACAGACACGAACATAGAACCTTGTGGAACTCCACTCATGGTTTATTTACGATCAAGACGCTAATGCGCTTGTCTTGTTTACAATTATTAATAATGATATACATTAACAATAATTTTATTTCATATCGTATTCTCGTCGTAAACGATCATTTGGCGTGATATTTGTTCGTATAGAGCGTACAATTATAATGAGTTTGGATTTAGCATTCTGGTTGGCTACAGGAAACACGGCAAGACTTTCATGCGAAAACTATATGCAATCTTCAGAATGTGAAACAAGATGATCGCGTAATCTGAACGAGCTTTGTAAATCATGCTGGTGGAGGTGTATGGATACGTCAGTGTTGTGGATACCAGTATCCATCAGAATATTCAATTTATTTCCTTTTTATCCTTACTTATCGTCATAGGTAATTCTCTTCAAGTTGCTACTAATGTTGATACTAGAAATTATATAATTTTCTAGAAAGTTCGTTGTTAGAACGAAAAAAGTTTTTAAATTGCTTTTATTTTGTTTCCTGGCATATCTCACTCATGATAAAATGTAAATATTACATGGTTTGTATATTTTCCTAATTATTACGAAGTCCAGCTGTTCCAAACTGTAAGGCTTATTAGTGTATAAGCTCACGGAAAAACCGTGAAACCCCACCTCTGAATGTTACGTGTGTATTTTTCAGACAAAGTCACTAAACGAAACGGGAGCTGTTTGAGGTATGAAATCTTGAAAACCATCTAGTAAGATAGATTAGGCAGTTTTTGAGCATACATGGTCAACATTAGGAACTTCCAAAAGAATTAAAAAAGAAATAGTATACTGCAAGTAATTGCTAGTAACTATAATGTACTTAAATTGTATTTAGACAAATCGAAAATACATAGTAGACCATACTCCCCCCTTCGAACGATCTAGTTTTGGTGAAAATTGTGTTCCTATAATCCTAGCCTCAACAAGGAATATGACATAGATTGCTAAGTACAAGTGTGTTACCACCAGAAATAAAACGTATCACGTTTTGGAGAATTGCCTAGTAATATTAAATTGAGGAAGAAGAGCGACGACTATCTTCTCTCACACAGTCAGCTTTTGAGAAACCTGTAGAGTCGTTCTACCGACCTAGTATTAGTGCTCTACTCATTCCAGTGACAACACAAGAGGTAGTGAACTGCCCCATTAAAAATAAATGCTGCATACAGCTTTACCCTTAACTAGGTTCGTACGTCTCGGAGACGGACGTAAAATCTTATATCCCCTAAACTCCCCCAAACACCCCCAAAACCCCCCAACCCCAAACCACCCCCTTGTATCTGGGTACTGTCCATATCTCTACCTTTCAGTCAGGTGGAATTCTTTGTTTGGTTCTTTGGAGGTGTTGTAATATGTTCGTTAGTGAATATGTTTTAGCTAGTAGTTTGTTCCGTGATTCATCGTCTTCTATATGAAGATCAGCCTAGAGATGTACCCGAGTTCTTAGAAACTCGAAAAAAAACCTGTTCAACTTTTCACCCACAGTTCTTAAAGACAAGGAAAATGTTCTTGCTGGTATTGTAGATCAACCATTAGCATGGAGTGCACTGAAAAAGTTCGTATATAAATTGTTTACATAATATACATTTATCAGTTTTGAACTAAATGTTTTTTACGTCGTAAACGTTTTAAAAAGCTACTACTAGTGACTCATGTTAAAGATCTTGGCGTAATTTTTGACTCGGCTCTTACGTTTGAAAATCATCTTAATTTTATCATTAATGGATGCCATAGGATGTTGGGTTTTGTAATTAGAAACACGATGTTTTTTCATTCAATTAATCCTATCATTAAACTACACAATGCATTCGTAAGAAGTAGGCTGGAGTATTGTGCAATAATTTGGACCCATTATTCGTTACATAGCATTGCTTCTCTGGAGCTAATTAAAAACAAGTTTCTAAGGTATGTATATTTTAAATGATTTCATGTTTCTTGTGAGCGAAACCTGTCAACAACTGTCTTAAGAAGTATTTTTTCTTTTGAAACTTTGTTAACAAGACGAAACCGATCTATTATTTTATACATTTATAAAAGTTTACATAACTTACTGTAGTTGATAGTTCTTTTTTAGTTGGTAAGGTTTTTCTGCATGTCCCAAGAATTAATCTGAGACCCTCTTTGGTTTTTTTTACACCACGTTGTAATACAGTGCAGTTTTATAATTTTTCATTTTTTAAAGGTATTAGGTTGTTAAACATGTACAAAAATGAATTGGATATATTTAATAATAATTTTAATTCATTTGTAAATAAGCTAAATATTATTTTTTTAACTTAAGGTAGTAACCTAGTTTTGTTAAAGTTTTAAATTGTTATTATGTATTGTATTATATTTTTATTTTTTCTCGTGCTGTAATAGAAACAGTTAATTTTTACTCAGCCTAATAATGATTTTGTAATTTAGTTTCTTAATATACGTACTTATAGTATATTATATTGTAAATAATTATTATTAACTTGCATTTTCAATATAGCTGTTTTGGGATAATATTCCAGTAGCTATTGTACAAAATAAATAAAAAATAAAATTTAATCTACTAGGCTACTCAAAATATTTAATTTTCAAATATGCCAAAACTATCTGCTCTTGGTATTTTAGGTTATTAAATAAATTACACTGTTTACTTCGTGGGTAATACCATTGGACTCGGTCTTGATACTGAAGTGCAGTTCATGTACTAATAAAACGTTATTTTCACGTATACATGGCACAAAAGAAAATATTATGGAGCACAAAGAACACAATTTGATGTTTTTGTGGGCAACTGTTTATTTACGTACTACTTGAGTCAAGAAAGTATAGTAACTACATAAATGTCAATGGCACTATCTATTTGTGCCTACCAGATAGAATGGATACTCCAGAGCCAGAATCTAACGAGCATACGATAAAACCAAACCGGAGCCATCGTGTAGCATACGTCATCGTGACTTACGATAGTTATGGAATTTCATTAAGTGCAATGTTCTGCGGTAAAGTTTTCATCCTCTTATTCCTGTAGGAGGATAAATCAAGTAAGGACTTTGCAGTAACCCTCCCGTACACCCACACCCACTCATCATTTTTCCAATTATAACATAGCAGCTGTGCGCGTATTTCAAGGTTAGCTATTACAGTTCGAGACCCGAGAGCCGATTTATATTGTTTAAACACATGATCTAGTTTCTCGCGAAATAGGCTGGAAGAGTTTCCCTCTGAAGATATAATTGCCAAGTTTTGGTGCGGTCGAAGTGTTATAATAGTTATACCACTGTCAGCCAACTTGATAATATCCTAACATTTTCAGCCAAAATTACAGCTCTCATCTCGTTGGCTGATTTAACTATTGTTTTGGTATGTGATGATTCATTATACATTTGTTTTGTTTAACGGTTGCCAAGTCAAATTAAATCATGTTTCTGAACTTATTAACTCTTTTTATCTTGCTCAAATCATCTTTAGAAACTTGCCAGAGGAATTAAAAATGGAGAGTGACAGTGTGGTTGTCTACAAACAGAGGGTGAGTCGATGGTTGTACCGCATTGGCTGGGAGGCTACTGAGAGGCTGTGGCGTTCTACTTATTTTTAACACAATTTTAGTTTCTTTTAGTATAATTACTAGTAACATGTCAGCATCGCATATTCTTATGGATACTCCACACTTGTTAATCTAATTATTCTAAATAGTGAAAAGTTATTATATACTCTATACTATAATTATACTAGTTAACTTTTTTTTAAATAAAAACCTACAATGTATATTTAATTATGTACCATGTGTAAGAAGTTTTTGATTTTGTATTTTTAGATTAATGTGTGCAACTGTTCCGTTGAACTCTCCCCGCTCACAGACCAACAGTCTTTGCGGTGATTATTCCTGTATTTCAATTTGTATTTTTGAAAGTGTGCATCTGTTAAAAGGAATAAAATAGGTTTGACATGTTTGCCCTTTCTATACCCCAGCAATTTGACCAATTTAAAAACTTGCGTGGTCAACAATAGATTTTTTTCTTGGAGGACATTTTTATCCTTTGGTTTATATAAAATGTAAACATTGGATCTCAGCTGCCGGACTATAAACCTTCAGACATCATTGAGATTTGTCTATGATGAGTTCATCTTTCGTCGTATTCGATCGTTGTTACGGTTAGGAAGTAAAAATATGTCCTCCCTTTTATTCTTTTTTAGCAACCCAATCCACACACTATACATTACGCAGCTATGGTAGGAAGGGTTGATTCCATGTACATGTTGATTTTAGCCCAATTACATCTTTCGCTTAGTGCAGCTTCTGGCATCTGACGCTGTTGCAGAGTTGACTCCTGGAATCTGGAGTTGACTCCTGGAATCTGGAGTTGATTCCTGGAATCTGCAGTTGACTCCTGGAATCTGCAGTTGACTCCTGGAATCTGCAGTTGACTCCTGGAATCTGGAGTTGACTCCTGGAACATGGAGTTGACTCCTGGAATCTGGAGTGCCTCGTAAGTTGGGGTCGTGTTTGAAAGATCATAGTGAACTCAGTTGTGTAGCTGATGAGAGAATGGAAACACCGTTTCATCTAGATTTTATTATATTTGGTGGTCTAGGTGCCTCTGACGTCGAGTGTTAATTTTAAGCTTCTTCGTCACCGACGTTTTTAGATCTTATCAGGCTGTCGTGTACTCCAGATTCAAGGAGCGAAGCCAGATTTCAGACGCTGCAGTAAGAGGAAGATGGAGCTGAAGTCATAATTAACACTGTATTTTTGTTTACGAGGCAAAAAGAGCACTGACATAATCAAGAGCACTCTTAAGCTGATATATTCTTCTATCGCTATCGACGCACGTGTTGGTTGTTGACAGAAGAGTACACGAGCACGCCCTGAAGTGGCCTTGAAGTAGTTTACTATCTCGGCAAAAGAGTAGACAATAGCTGTGACGTGTCTAGTTCAATCTCTAACTGTAAGAGACTGATACGAGGGTCTGACACATCAACATCAATGATCATCGCCTAGTGTTGTTCTTGTGATTTAATTTTAATTTTTTTTAAATTAACTAGGAGGCATTGAGTTCGAACAGTATATTAATTGAAGATCCAGCTTTTGCTTTGTGATTTAAAAGATATATTTAGTTCGTGATCAGGCCAACAGAAGTTGGTTTATGGCTCATCCAGTATTATCACTTGTTGCATACCATCAATATGGACGTTTAAGTTTGATTAAATGGGTTAATGGTTAATAATTAGTTCATTGTTTGATAAACAATCAATATATCGACATTAAACCATTGCCATCATGTATAATTCAAGAGCATCACGAGGAAAGTGGAAAGCCTGGATGACCCTTTTCGGATATTCACAGGATATCTAGAGCCTCTACCTGATCCTATGTGCCAATATTGCAAGAGGTGTTCTGAGGGTCAAAGTAAGACTTCTATTTTTCTTCGAAATGCGTACTTTAGCAGCAGCAGAGGACTAAAAGTCTATAGTCAACTCATAACTGGACAGTTGCGTCTGTAATTCCTGGTCAGTACATTACACCCCTCTAAATTTAATCGAAATTGGATCATCAAACTTAAAAATTATCTATAAACAGTTCTGTAATCCCTCAAATGGATGTGGTTACTGTTCGCTCTGTGTAAGGTTTCTACATTGTCTCAATCCAGAAAATGAACTACATAGGATAACAAAGACTTTTGTTAATTTTGTTGTTGTAACACAGTGAACCTCAAATTACCGTATCATTGGCAGAAAGATTTTAGCGTTAACATAATTGTAATATACAACTATTTTTATAAAGTACGATGACAAAATACTCCTTTCTATGAACAGTCTAATTAACTGTATGTACCAATTTTAGATCAATTAAGCTGTGATAATCAAATACATTTGTAAAATCAAAATTCACTAGATAAGTCTGCGATGGCCTTAAATTTGTTTGTAATGAAAATGAAATTCTTTTATTTTTCCGAGCATTTTTTACTATATTTCCTCTCATATCTATCAGTCTACAACCGATCACAAGGGCTTACCTTCTTTCGTAATAAGAAGGTCATAAATCTAACTAAATTTATGTCATATAATAAAATTAATGTGAAGGGACATGTTACTTTGCAGCCATGTTTTTTTGTGGTTGCGCAAAGTTTTATCTTGTAATACAACAACTGTGTACAGTCTAACTGTGTGTACTGTGAAGGAAACAGGACTTCTTCAGACATTTGCCATCGTTCAGTGCCAACATAAACAAACAAATTTGTATTTCAACTTAGTTTGTGATTATGTCTTAGGTTAGTTATTTACCTGAAGAAGAGATCAGATTGACAGATCTCGAAACGTAGTGTTACTGATTTTTTTGTATCACTGTGCGATGGCAAATGTCCGGAAAAATCCTGTTTCCTTAACAATCCTTCCCATCGTCAAAAACAAACTTCAATAATAACGAATGTATGTACTGATTTTGAATCAATTAAGTCGTAATCAAAAATAAAAACTTACTAGATAAGCCTGCGATGGCTTTTAATTTGTTTCTAATGAAAATGCAATTAATTTTGTTTTATTATTTTTCCGAATGTTTTTTACTAGATTTCCTCTCATTTCTATCAGTCTACAAAAAATCACAAGAGCTTACCTTCTTTCGTAATAAGGAGGTCATAAGTCAGATTAAATTTATCTTATAAAACAAAAGTAATGTGAAGGGACATGTTACTTTACAGCCATATTTTTTGTGATTGCGCAAAGATTTCTCTTGTAATACAACAACGTGTGTCTGAAATCTACCCGGACACAGAACGTCCAACATGGAGACGCTAGCCTACCAGGATGCGACCTCTCAGCACGGTGTTCCTCAAGGAGCGGATCTAGGCCCGCCTCTGTTCCACCAATTAGTTTCGTGCCGAGGTTTAATGGCCAGTTACCGTTTTGATTACCGTCCTGACGGTAACGGAACACCACTAGACCAGCAAGGACATGCCAGCCAGTACTGTCATTCTGCTCAGTTCTGATCAGGTCTCCTCCTAGTGACACGCACCATCCTCCGCTTGAAACCCACTTCGAAAAAGACAGCTGAATCTGCAATTTTAATCGTACTGCCTCTCACAAGCAGTTTCCGAAGTCTATGCTATGAACTAATTTAAAAAGAGGCAGTAGGCACACAAGACTAGAATATTCCAAAGTATGTTAATAATTTAGTACCACCGCAATGTTCTCAGATATTTTGTATTATTAATTCTAGATATGATTAATCAGTTAATTTCAATAACTAGGAAATACAAAATATAATAAAAAATGTTATATATAATCAAACTTATAATCAAAAGCAAAGGCAATTCAACAAACCAAAATTAAAATTCAAAATTTAACAATAGTTATACAAATTAAATTGCAATGATTGTCAATCCCACTAAATTAGACAAACCGGCTGATCCTTCAAAGTTAGATTTAATGAACATAAAAGCGTTGAAGACGTCATCAAATTCAAAATATGTAGAACATTTAAATAACACCGACCTTACATACACAAACATCGAAAGCAATCTTGAAATTTTACCAAATGCAAAAAAGTCACTTATTGTCAACTTTAGAACATTTTGAAATTTACAAAAGTGCCAAAATTAATTTAATGTATTGTTAAATGATAAAGATTTTCTAACAAAATATTTATTATTCTATTGACTTTTAAACAATATGCATTGATCACACATAAAATTAAATCCAACAAATTTAGCCAACTAGGTAGTTCGAACATATGACAATCTGGTTTCAATTATTTATTTTCATAATTTACCTTAACCTAAAAATGTACCTGATGGTGAATTCTTAGAATTTTAAATGTACATCGTACGAAATAAAAAAATATATCAAAAGTGTTAAAAAGGTTTATTATTGTATATAATTTTACCAAACACTTTTTGAGGCAACATCATCCTCAAATAACTTTGTTTCAAATATTATTCTGGTGTTAATATTTTACCATTCTCGATACATATTTTTTTACTCGCCATAAAAACGACCCAAACCCTTTAAAGCAGATCGTTGAGCTCACGCTTGTAAATTTTAGAAGCATAGAATAGATACCATCATAAAACAAAATAAAGAACATTGTGTCATCAACAAGAAAATGAAATTAGTGTAAACTTGTCTCAGCCTGATATACAAACATGTTCAGCCAAAGACAAAATTCAGAGAAAAAGGACTTGTACGGATCCAAAAGGAATATAATTATGTTTAAAGGCGTCAAATAATAATACCAAACAACAATAAAACTGGTGTTTTACTTCATATTTTCGTAGAATGCTAAAAGAGACGGTTTTAATACATCATGCATTTTGTAATAACCTAGGACTATTAAGTTTACTTATTTGTTAATTATTTATTTAAGAATTATGTCATGCAATATTCTGTTTTACTCTAGTAGATTAAAGTTCTGTGTTTTAGGTGTTAGGTAAATAGTACCAAAATTAATAACTTCACCAAAACCATCCCTAATACCAAAGTTTATAACGCGGTTCTTCCATATTCTTAGAATACGGCTCAATTCAGTGTTTCCTCATTTCCACAGTTATCTCCAATTCTTTGACAAATTCATCTTTTTGGCTATTTTTGGTTTGCACTTTCCATTTATCTGTCGTTTCTTACACAAGTTCGTGAGATGAGTCACCGAGTTAGTGGCAATACTTCTCCGGTGACTCAGTAACTGGAGCGTGGATTATCTTTCTTCTGAGTCAACGTTATCTACTCCGTGATAACAAGTTTCCTCACTGGTCCGTAGGGTCAACCGCGTAACCGCTTCATCCGTAATGTTGGCTGCACTGGAACCTCACATCTTTTCTTTTATTCTCTCTTTCGTCATCTATAAAGTTGATATTGGTGACAGAGGCTTCTGGAGATCTGACCTTTACCCCGAATTTTGAGAAGTGGTCATGTAGGATGGTTAAGAAGCATCAACTATCTGGTTTGTCACCTGTATGGGCGTCAGACCTTGGCGATGATCTGATGAGATGCACAATCAGATAGTCGTCTCACCGCTTCCATCGATGTCCAAGATCTGGTGATCAGTTTAGGTTTCCGGGTTGGAGCAAAATTGGACTCGACTGGAAGTCTTCATAAACCACAATTCTTACACCAGTACACTCAGTACTCAGTCATTAGCAAGGATCGTCACAGACTGGTGATGTCCATGAATGTCGTAGAGATGGCTGGCTTCTTTTTTGGCTTTCTATTATTCCTGCAAACACTATTATTCCTGCATAGGAAAGGAAAGTTCTAGCTCTTTTGTTAGCTCTGAGCAAACAAAATTTGTGTGTTATATTATTATCCAAAACAATCAAGTTTATTTCCAGTAGATAGTATCCAAGACTGTGATTAATTATTCACCATATAATAAATCAACGAGAAAGGAAACCACCTTTGTAATTAGCTCACTGTAATTTAAAGCATTGAGCGACGATGATACAATCGATGGATCTATAAAGGGAATTAAACAGACTGATCCGAGAGTAATAAGCTGGTAGAGGTAGTGTCAACTAGAGTGGTAGGCTAGAATACTACCTGAAAGACAAAGAAATAATATGATACTTCCACTTCATAACAAATCTTCTTACGAAAAAACAAGTGGAGAAAACTTTACAATAAATTCCAAATGCACCTAAAAAATGAACCATTAAAAACCATTTTTCAAGAAGAGGCTCCGTGTTCTACTCAGTAGACAAATTTCTACGAAGACGCTGGTAAGGCTTTTGGAATTTCCGGTGCATCAATCGTCTTACCTGAAGTTTGTCAAAATTTTGCAAACATGTATAATTTGTTAAATCTATTGTAAAGATAATTATTATTGTTAAGTTTATTAAGTTTTCCTGAATGTTTATAATTTTATATTATATAGCATTTATATTAAATTAGATTATATAAACGAGTACTACTTGTATGTTTAAATAGATTTCAATAGCTGACAATACCAACTGTTTCCATGGAATTTATACAATATATAACGTATTGTGATATAGTTTGAATTTAAATAGGTAATTAAAGGGGAAAAATGTAAAGATCCTTCTATTTAGAGCCTACCCTAAAGTTAAATTGAGTCCAACTAACAAAATAGTGTATATTGTGAAAAATAACTTACTCTGGTTGCCCTTATAAGTGCATTTAAATCGTGTGCAATAAAATGTGATCGAACTGGAAAGTACCTGCAACAAAGTACAAGTACGTGAGGGGGCTGGACTCTGACCAGGTGTCCAGATTAGTGACTATGACGTTCCTACTAGCACGCACTGTACCTGCAGCAGAGTACAAGTACGTGATCAGGATGGACTCCGACCAGGTGTCCAGATGAGTGACTATGATGTTCCTACTAGCGCTCACTGTACCTGCTGCAGAGTACAAGTACGTGATCAGGATGGACTCCGACCAGGTGTCCACATGAGTGACTATGACGTTCCTACTAGCGCTCACTGTACCTGCAGCAGAGTACAAGTACGTGATCAGGATGGACTCCGACCAGGTGTCCACATGAGTGACTATGATGTTCCTACTAGCGCTCACTGTACCTGCTGCAGAGTACAAGTACGTGATCAGGATGGACTCCGACCAGGTGTCCACATGAGTGACTATGATGTTCCTACTAGCGCTCACTGTACCTGCTGCAGAGTACAAGTACGTGATCAGGATGGACTCCGACCAGGTGTCCAGATGAGTGACTATGATGTTCCTACTAGCGCTCACTGTACCTGCTGCAGAGTACAAGTACGTGATCAGGATGGACTCCGACCAGGTGTCCAGATGAGTGACTATGATGTTCCTACTAGCGCGCACTGTACCTGCTGCAGAGTACAAGTACGTGATCAGGATGGACTCCGACCAGGTGTCCAGATGAGTGACTATGACGTTCCTACTAGCGCTCACTGTACCTGCAGCAGAGTACAAGTACGTGAGGAGGATGGACTCCGACCAGGTGTCCAGATGAGTGACTATGATGTTCCTACTAGCGCTCACTGTACCTGCTGCAGAGTACAAGTACGTGAGGAGGATGGACTCCGACCAGGTGTCCAGATGAGTGACTATGACGTTCCTACTAGCGCTCACTGTACCTGCTGCAGAGTACAAGTACGTGAGGAGGATGGACTCCGACCAGGTGTCCAGATGAGTGACTATGACGTTCCTACTAGCACGCACTGTACCTGCAGCAGAGTACAAGTACGTGATCAGGATGGACTCCGACCAGGTGTCCAGATGAGTGACTATGATGTTCCTACTAGCGCTCACTGTACCTGCTGCAGAGTACAAGTACGTGAGGAGGATGGACTCCGACCAGGTGTCCAGATGAGTGACTATGACGTTCCTACTAGCACGCACTGTACCTGCAGCAGAGTACAAGTACGTGAGGAGGATGGACTCCGACCAGGTGTCCAGATGAGTGACTATGACGTTCCTACTAGCACGCACTGTACCTGCAGCAGAGTACAAGTACGTGATCAGGATGGACTCCGACCAGGTGTCCAGATGAGTGACTATGATGTTCCTACTAGCGCTCACTGTACCTGCTGCAGAGTACAAGTACGTGAGGAGGATGGACTCCGACCAGGTGTCCAGATGAGTGACTATGACGTTCCTACTAGCACGCACTGTACCTGCAGCAGAGTACAAGTACGTGAGGAGGATGGACTCCGACCAGGTGTCCAGATGAGTGACTATGACGTTCCTACTAGCACGCACTGTACCTGCAGCAGAGTACAAGTACGTGAGGAGGATGGACTCCGACCAGGTGTCCACATGAGTGACTATGATGTTCCTACTAGCGCTCACTGTACCTGCTGCAGAGTACAAGTACGTGAGGAGGATGGACTCCGACCAGGTGTCCACATGAGTGACTATGATGTTCCTACTAGCGCTCACTGTACCTGCTGCAGAGTACAAGTACGTGAGGAGGATGGACTCCGACCAGGTGTCCAGATGAGTGACTATGACGTTCCTACTAGCACGCACTGTACCTGCAGCAGAGTACAAGTACGTGAGGAGGATGGACTCCGACCAGGTGTCCAGATGAGTGTTTATGATGTTCCTACTAGCGCTCACTGTACCTGCTGCAGAGTACAAGTACGTGAGGAGGATGGACTCCGACCAGGTGTCCACATGAGTGACTATGATGTTCCTACTAGCGCTCACTGTACCTGCTGCAGAGTACAAGTACGTGAGGAGGATGGACTCCGACCAGGTGTCCAGATGAGTGACTATGACGTTCCTACTAGCGCGCACTGTACCTGCAGCAGAGTACAAGTACGTGAGGAGGATGGACTCCGACCAGGTGTCCAGATGAGTGACTATGACGTTCCTACTAGCACGCACTGTACCTGCAGCAGAGTACAAGTACGTGAGGAGGATGGACTCCGACCAGGTGTCCAGATGAGTGACTATGACGTTCCTACTAGCGCGCACTGTACCTGCAGCAGAGTACAAGTACTTGAGGAGGTTGGACTCCGACCAGGTGTCCAGATGAGTGACTATGATGTTCCTACTAGCACGCACTGTACCTGCAGCAGAGTACAAGTACGTGAGGAGGATGGACTCCGACCAGGTGTCCAGATGAGTGACTATGACGTTCCTACTAGCGCGCACTGTACCTGCAGCAGAGTACAAGTACGTGAGGAGGATGGACTCCGACCAGGTGTCCAGATGAGTGACTATGATGTTCCTACTAGCACGCACTGTACCTGCTGCAGAGTACAAGTACGTGAGGAGGATGGACTCCGACCAGGTGTCCAGATGAGTGACTATGACGTTCCTACTAGCGCGCACTGTACCTGCAGCAGAGTACAAGTACTTGAGGAGGTTGGACTCCGACCAGGTGTCCAGATGAGTGACTGTGATGTTCCTACTAGCACGCACTGTACCTGCAGCAGAGTACAAGTACGTGAGGAGGATGGACTCCGACCAGGTGTCCAGATGAGTGACTATGACGTTCCTACTAGCGCGCACTGTACCTGCAGCAGAGTACAAGTACGTGAGGAGGATGGACTCCGACCAGGTGTCCAGATGAGTGACTATGATGTTCCTACTAGCGCGCACTGTACCTGCAGCAGAGTACAAGTACGTGAGGAGGATGGACTCCGACCAGGTGTCCAGATGAGTGACTATGACGTTCCTACTAGCGCGCACTGTACCTGCTGCAGAGTACAAGTACTTGAGGAGGTTGGACTCCGACCAGGTGTCCAGATGAGTGACTATGATGTTCCTACTAGCACGCACTGTACCTGCAGCAGAGTACAAGTACGTGAGGAGGATGGACTCCGACCAGGTGTCCAGATGAGTGACTATGACGTTCCTACTAGCGCGCACTGTACCTGCAGCAGAGTACAAGTACGTGAGGAGGATGGACTCCGACCAGGTGTCCACATGAGTGACTGTGATGTTCCTACTAGCGCGCACTGTACCTGCAGCAGAGTACAAGTACGTGAGGAGGATGGACTCCGACCAGGTGTCCAGATGAGTGACTATGACGTTCCTACTAGCGCGCACTGTACCTGCAGCAGAGTACAAGTACGTGAGGAGGATGGACTCCGACCAGGTGTCCAGATTAGTGGCCTTGGCTCAGATAAAAACAGTGATTGTGTTAATTAACTTTACTTCAGGCAGATTTCTATCGAGGCCTTTTCGAATCTCTTTGGAGACTTTTTGTGATGCTAAGATGAATTTACTTGTCATTATCTCGCAGTCGTTCTAAAACAAACAGTGACTTTACACAATTTGTTTAGTATTATCATAAGTTTTATGGTTGATTCTTTACTCGGAAGCCCAATTCTCAGACGCCTGGACGAGCACTCTAGTTAAGCACTTCTTAGAGGAGGCACGTATAAAATCAGTTATTGCTTTCCTCAAGTGTTTGGTATTAGGTTTATCGTCACTGTCATCAAGACGGTTGAACTTAATTTGATTACTTAGCAAGAAAACAGCGCACTTAAAAGATTAGTTTTATTAGATAACTAATGTATTTTGGGTATGTAGGAGAGACCTCTTGTGTTTTGTAGGACCAACCCAAGGCCGTTACGCAGTGACGCAGTACAAAGTGTGTGAAAGATTTCATATTGTACCTAATTATCTAGAAAACGATGATCACACAGATGGTTGAGAATTTCGTTTCTTTTACAATTATTTCTTGTATTTCTAAAAATTACTCATCAAACTTTTTTTGACCATTTGTTTGCTTTGTTGAGTACACAAAACGCTGTGCAATTTGAATGTGCAACCACGTTTAAATTATATTTCCGTACTACTTCCGTTTAGGGTATCATCGGCCTCAACGTTATAAATAAAGCTACTCAAGGACAGCACCACAAATGGTTCAAGTTCCCTGATGAAACGCAGTTTCAACACGTCCCTTGTTGTTAAACCACTCACTCAGCATTTGAACGTATGTTTGTTTGAAGCGTGTGACCGCTGTTTATGTTCACGACAGTTAATTGTTTAGAGTCGATTCAAAATTGTTTATCGCAGATGGCGTGGTGGCGCAGCAGCCGTTTGAGTAAACAACATCTAGATCAGTTAGTTACCGAGGCGTTGGTGGTACAGTATGCTGATACGGTATAAACGTTTACAGCTTCACCATGGAATAGTGCCTCTTACACTACTAACTGACAAGGAACCTAAGCAGAGTTCCTAGTGAATTTGGGTCTAACGTCTTGGATGCTTTGGAAATTACGATTAGATTTCTCTCAGACGTAATAAACTTTAAACCAGGTTGATTGAGGAATGCATATCCCTTTAATAATAATTTAAGGGCCATTTTCTGAGAAACTAAGTTTATTTTTTTGAAATATTTCATTTCATTTCATTTAAAAAGATTTTATTTCATAGTATTAAAAAAAAAATACAAAAGATAGATACAAAACAAAAACATCAAACAATATAAAACCATTGATCATGAAATATTTACAAACTTAAAAATATTTAAATAGTAATATAATCTTCAAACAAACTAAATGCAAAGTTAACAATAAAAAACAACTTACGAAAAAAACAATCAATAATATTGTGAAATAAATTGGAACATCCAATAAGGCAAAAGCCCGATGAAGGATTCAAATCAGATTAAACTAACACAGTAAAAGAAAACTCAAGAAGGATTGGACCGCTACATAAATAATATATTAATAAGAAATCCATACAAAATCTATAAAACAAGTCATGGACGTAAAAACAAAAAGGATTAATTGCAATTAACTATAAACGGTAATAAAAAACGTACTAGGATATACATATAATTCATTATTTCATCCAACTGGAAGTACTCGCAATCATCCAATGAAAATAAAAACCTTTTTAAAACTTTTAAAAACGTTTTAATGGTGCTAGATGATCTTTTTCAAGGGAAATACGATTAAACATTCCTAGAGCATTAAAAGTTAAATAATGTTTAAAAACAGTTAGAATTATATCTAATATTACGTGTGAGGGCCGGGCTTGAGCTTCTTATGACAAAATAATTTCAATACCGTATATATTTAAAGATCTCGCAAAGGGGGTATTTATAAATTTAAAATAGCGACCAGGAATGATCGGTCTTATTCAAATCCAAATCTTTATTCTCACAAACCGTTACATATTATAGCAGTGCTATAGTAACAGGTGATATTGTCCACTATTATAAACTGTATTAATCATACAAATAGTATCGTGGACATAATAATATTCAATGTATGTGTTAGTATAAAAATTATATTGTTATTAGTGATACTGAATAAATATGCAACAGATAGAAAAGTAATGGAATATTATGGAATTAAATAACAAATATAAAATTCAGATTATTTGATTTAATAATAATGTGAATAAAGGATTATTGAAGTGTAATTGGAGGGTAAAGCGTGGTAATACGTGCCTCCCCAGCATACAAACCCATAACTTAGTTTGGAGTGCATTAAAGCGTGGTAAACAATCAGTAGCAAGCTTGGAGGATATACGTCACGCAACATACAAAAACTTCTCAAACTTCTATACAACTCTTTTGTCAGTGAATTTACATGACCTTTCCAAGATAAATTCTGGAGTCAATTCTGGAGTCAATGGTCAGACATATTGTCCAGCTGTTAGAATAGAAACTATTAGATCACATTAGATAGAAACTATAAAGGACTCTTAGTAGGCCTACTAATTTGTCAACCTAAGTGTTTGCACCACAAGTTCCCTTGGTAGGGCTTTCCTACTCCTGTACCGTCACTACCGTTCAATTCATCTGTGAGGCTGGCTCTGAGGTTTCAAAAAGGATTCTTCTCCTAACCTCAATTTCTCACAATCTACAATAATGTGTGCAGTAGTCTTCACTGACTGTGTACATAAGCTACACCCAGGATATTCAGTAGTGTCCTAGCTGTTTATGGGTTCCTGATTTATTTTACTATTCAACAAAAATTGGAAAACGAATATATTTCACAAATACCTTTTTAACACTGTTGGCTTCGAATTGCATGCATCTTTTACAGAATGATGGGAATTTTAGTGATTTTCCAAAAAAATCATATGTCAAAAGCTATTATTATAAATAGCTTTTGGCCTATTTTAAATGTATAAACAATGCTTTCTTGCAAGGACATAGCCTCCCCCAAATTTAAAAATTGTTCTATAACTTTTTTTTAGTAAACGATTATTATTATTTAAATAATTCAGTTCTACTGACATACTGCTGATGGATCGTTCTCAACAAAGAAACGTTTTAAGGAACAAAATAAGGCCTTACTCTCTGTCCACAACGGGAAAATATCTGATGTCTGGACCCTTCCCCCCAAAAAAAAACTTTTTCCTAGCTACGTTCATGCTTTGATACATATATTTCTTCTTCTTTCTTTTGATACAAAATTTGTTGAATTCAGTTGAAAATTAAATTATTGAAAAACATGTAAGTGCTTAATTTATAGAAAAAGCGTTTTTTTCTAAAATAAACATATATTCATGTCACAGAGTCCATTGATGATTGAGTAGAAACGTCCTATACTGCTACAGTACAGCGTCATTGCACAGTGAGTGTGGGATACGTTGGTTCAGACCATCGCGCGCATTCTAGCGGCGAACTGTGGTACTAACATTCTCATAGATACCACAGAGTAAGCAGAACTGCAGAGAGGGAGATGTATCTGTCTCAATGGAAGAATCCATAAAATGTACTGGCTACGCATTATAATCAGTTGAAAACACAATCACGTAATATAACTACCGTATCAACGATATTCTTTGAGAAAGTGTTACGTTGTGTCAAACATAAATTTGATTAATACGTCAATAAATTAAAACAAACGTAGTAGTTTAACGAAATAAACTTTAGATTATTTAGTATACTAATATAATATTTTCCACTCTGATAATTAGGATTATTGTATACTTTTTTAATAGTATTTTCTTTAAAGGCAGCAAGTTGATTTACTTGTCCTACACAAACAAACCTGAGAATGTTATATCATGTATGTGCGTATGAAAATTGGGTTAAATGAAAAGAGTCAGACTTTGAGGCCACAGCAGTAATAATCTTCTGGAATATAATTTCTGTGATCATAGAAGTTTAAAGGTGGTATGATATATGGTATGTAAAGTCCAATTCTTGGAAATCCTTTTATCTATGTAGGTCAGAGAATATAGAATTCCAGGAAGTTTTCCTTTTTGCCTTCTCGGTGGCAATGAACTTGCTGTACAGATACCCTCGTCATTATGGTTTAATTATTAATTAGCCCTGTGAACTCCTAAATTAGTCACACCTTTTAATTGGAGATCTCTAGTGGCATCATTACCTTAACCATCATGCCCTTCTTTTTCTCTCATAATTTAAACCTTTTCATTAATTCTTAGTTTGTAATAATGGTGATGGCAGCAATGAGACAACTTCTTAACTTTTATATATAGCACGCTTTTAAATGTATCTTTTTGGTTATTTCCTGTTTGATTTAATTACACTCCCATTTTGATTCCACGAAAACTATCGTCTGATGATGGTTTTTTCTTAAGAGAAATGTTGCTACTGAGTTTATGAAAAACTAATTTGGGAATTCTCTAAGGTGTACTATCAGGCCGTGTCCATATCCATATTGGTACTGCTGGTTCTTACACTATTAACTATTTTCTGGTTTTAATGATCAAATCGTAAATGACACTTAAAATAAATTCTACATTGGATCTAACATGTCTAATATGTACATGACAACTAATTAAATGTACGTTCATCTATCATAATAAACGTAATAAGTTGTGTTCTCCCATTATTTAATAAGAATCGTTGAAATACTAAGATTTTAATTGAAACTGAGTTCACACCGAAATACAAGATTGGGTACTTACTGCCCAAAAACCAACAATTTCCTTCAAGCTTGTGAAGTTATCCTTGGAGTCGGCGCTGATCTCATCTGCCACGAGATCACGTAACTGAGCAGATAAAAACGCTGTAAATCGTGAAGATATTCAGATCCGGATCGAGTTTTTCACAGTCGTCTAATCTTTATTGATCACATTAGCGGAAACGATGGCTGGCACGGCCGCGGCTACCATCGTGTGATCGTATAGTCAGCCCTGTAACACGACCAGGCCATCGTTACTTTTTACTGCCCTGTACGTTCTCGTCGAGGCGAGGTCCATTTCCGTCTTTGTTTAAGTTGAGTCCAGGGTTATTTTTGGGGTTCTGTTTATTTTCAGCTTCCAGATAAGGAAAATCGGGATTCGCTATTAGGTCACTGGTCGTCAGTTTAGATTCAAACTTTAATAATTCGTTGAACACGGAAAGCGATTATTTTACTTAGCTACGTTAATTAATCAATTTACATAATTTGCAAATTATCATATCAGAAGTATATTACACATGGCTAAGAACAAATAAATGATACCACCTTAGACGATAGAACAAGATAGACCTGGAGCTAGTTCTGTGCGTCGATCTGCAGATAGCGCTTCGATGTTAAATCTTTTGTTGATATTTTTATCTTCTAGTAAGGATCTGATTCCGTTTACTTACATTGTAAACTTTCTGTATTTTCCAATATTTTTAGCGTTTACTCAATGTTTAATGCGTGAATGTTGATTTAAGCAACAGTTCACTTTCCTCTTAGTGTAGCGTCTGGAATCTGACGCTGTCACAGACTTGACTCCTGGAATCTGTTCGTCTGAAGAGAGCCAAATAAATCGTTGACGAAGAAGCTCAAAACGAACTTTTTGCATCGTTTCGACATCAGAAACACCTAGACTACAAGATATAGTGTAATCTATGTGGAGAGATGTTCTCATGATCCCACTACGTGCATATAAAATTTGTGGAGCTAAACTCAATATTCACATTGAATCACACTTTATGTTTAATACGTTATCACAACGTAGGTTACTGTAAATACATTTTTCTTTCATCTAACGCTAAATAGCGCCAAACTTCGACATTTCAAGTGGGGTCTGATTTTAGCATTGGATGAGAAATCCTTTCACAGTTTCCACGGTCAATGGTACCGCATTATTGGCACGAACCTTTTCAATGGCAAAGTAACATTCAAATTATTATCATACATTTAACGTCCTTTCTTGTGCTGTTATTTCAATTTTAAATTGCAACAAAAGTTGTCTTCTTTGCTGCTACGTTTTTGCTGGCTACATGGTGAAGACAGGTTGATTCCAAACTTTGTTTTCCGAGTAACTGGTTTTAGATCGCGTAAGATCAAAGTTTGCAACGGGCCTAAACTGAGAAAACTTTAATCTTTCTTATATATTCTAATGAAAGTAACCTCATAGTTATAAAATAATGAAAAATTATTTCCTAACAGGCGCCATTACAGTTAGTAATTAGCAAATTAGACAGCCACTGAGGTTGGACGGACGAGCAAGGCTGTGCATGTTCAATGCGGTTGTGTAACAGTTGGTAGGCAAACAATTGGACACGCACGCACATGTGCGCGTAGGCGCGCGCACATACACACACAAGCACGTGCCCATTTACAACCAAGGACGTCCACGGCTCGATACCCATCTATGAGAGAGGCGTTTGTACGCAAGTTAGTTATACTCGTCAATGAGATTCCCACGCAATTAGTGTAGCGATGATTTACACGGCTCTTTCGTTCTGCAAAGTCTTTAAACTCATCAAAGCCACAATGTCAGTCAAAAACATCCTAGAACTTTTTTTTTGTTTTACGTGATATTTTTGCCGCTCTATCCTACCAGTCGTGTAATAACTGACAATTACGTAACTGCTTTGTTAATGACGATGGAAGGTTTAAAAGGATTATATGATTTAGAAATTTGCCACAGCTATATGTTATAAAAAAAGTAACGCAACGTTTCGAGGATTTAAATCTATCCTCTTCGTCAGGTGCCAATTAGTACATGAAAACATTTTATTTGTTTATACGTAATATTTTTACCGCTCTATCCTATCAGTCGTGTAAAAACTCAGTAACTAATGATTACGCAACTGCTTTGTTAATGACGATAGAAGGTTTGAAAAGATTATAGGAAATTTGAAATTTGACACTGCTATATGTTATAAAATGAGTAACGTAACGTTTCGAGGATTTAAATCTATCCTCTTCGTCAGGTGCGAATTAGTACATGAAAAACAAAAAGAAAAAATAAGATAAAGACAAGGAGTTAAACATTACGTAAAACTTTTTTATCGAATTGCAGATTTCAGTGGAAGGAATCTTAACACACGAACTTTGTGTGTAAGGTATTTATGATGAAACATACTACGCAGTTAAAAATTGTTTAATTAGGAACCACATAAATTGAATCTTACTTGGTTTAAATTTTACGTTAAACACTAACCGTTATTTGTGTGGTGGAAACCTAACATGGTAGACTTTTGCCACCCTGAAAATCAGTCAGGGAACACGATGTACACTTAAATTACGTAAACAGTCTGTACATTCAGGTAATACTACCTTTCCTACAAACACAATAATTCTTAATAAACAACTGTTGTTTTGGATTCATGTAAAATGTTTGTTGCTGGCGATCCATAGTGACGCTTAGGTCATAAAACCACAGTTTAAAAAAAATTAGGATAATATATAAATTAAGAATTGAATGCAGGATTAAATTACACCATTTAGTTCCATTTCACTTATAGTTACTTCTTGTACTACCTGGAAACTAGTGTTTAGTCGAGTGGTTTAATAATATTTCAATTTTAATCTTTTAGTGACGATCTCATTTCTTAAATCAGATTGTTGTATACAGTACAACGTGTTTAGTAATATCTGTAATAAATATACTTTAACTGACTGTTTCTCTTGTTAGCGTCAGATAGATAACCTGCAGCACAGTGTATCGAGAATTTTTGATTCGTTTAAATTACATCTATATATATATATATATATATATATATATATATATATATATATATATATATATATGAATGTTTGTGTGTTTGTCCTTTATGGAATCGTACACTATTTGACAGATAATTATGAAAATTGGAATGTATATGTACTTTTCGACGGAGAAGGTTTATATGCTATACTAATTTATAAAACTCACCACGAGGTGGCGCTGCAAAATATAAAACGTTTTCAAAGCGCCTGCACATTATAAACTGCAATTACGAGACAGCTACGTATATTAATTTGCCAAAGACTATTTGAAGGCACTACGTTAGAATATATGGTTGTCTCTATGATAAATATATGGTTGAACTTAAAGCTTGACTGTTAGACCGCTTTATAATAAAATACATGTACGTGTATAATGGCTATATAATAAGCATACACAGATTTTCTTGATCGTGACAACAAGGCAAACTCTACATCGGTGTTAGAAATATAATGCACTTGAACCAGAAGTGCAAATACATGGCCAAGGCTTACGTAAAGCGTGCGAAGCCGCGGGAAACAGCTAGTATTTAATAAGGTGATAAACAGGAAAAGGTTTAAATTGTATTCTTGGTGGAAATAATTAAACAGTAAAATACAGATTAATTTTTGAATCTGATTCGGCATGAGAAAATGTTTTAGAGTGCAATCTTTGGTTCTTCCGATCAAAGTATTGGACATTCACCGCATTGAAAACTACCACTATTGATGGTTGTGAAACTACAGTTACCTAAATGAGGAAAACTACACAGAAATAAAGTCATATGTGAGATCCGAACTCGCTAGCTTAATTACTTGTATGTGTGACTTTAAGCTGGCTGTTGTAGACGACCTTGAATTTTTTCCCATAAGAACAGTATTAGACCTCGTACAGTTTTACACCTTTTTTGTAGCCGTAGAGTTACAGGAGATCATCACAGTATCATTTTAAATATCAATACGCATCCAAACCAGATTTTAACTTTTTCGATATTTTTATTTCGTTACACTTCACCGTTTAAGTGTTCAGAAAGTGTCTCTTGAGAAACTAAAAACAGCGTTTGGATACTTATTGTTTATGTATTGAAAATGATACATATTCTATGGCGCTACGATTAACGCCTAAGGGTATAAAACAGCATGAGGATTAACATCGTTTTGAACCCTCTATCTGTTAGACGACTAGCAACTAGCCGCTAAAAAAAATTTCTCCAATGTTGGACGACTAGTCACTAGTCGATTTTGCAGTCATATTTTCAATCAAAATTTTAGTATCAAAAATACGATTTAAGTACGACAAATATTATATTAAATTAATCGGGATGTTTCACGAGTTAATTTGATCTATAGTTTATTGAATAATAATGCGTAATATTCATGCATCGAATTTATAAAGTTGCAAAACAAATGTTGGTTTGCGTGTCTGCTCGCGCACTCGAACAGAACGCGAAAAACGGGATTTTCCCCTAAAAAATGTATTGATATATGTACATATGTTCTTTTTATTATAATATTTACATTTTTACTTCAGAAGCATTATATTTGAATATATTGTGTGTTTTTATATAACCTTTTATTTTTTGAAAAAAAAAAAGTTTTCTTACGATTCGAAACAAAACTTTTTACATATAAACCCAAACAAAAAACATTAAAATATATTTTTCTTTTCTGAAATGTTATGCTCTACAATGTAACCAAGGTGTAAAAATATAATAAGCGTAAAGAAAATATCTAAACACGTAGAATGTGAAATATGTAATTTTCCTTTGGTAAAAAGACAATATTTCAATATTTACCAAAAAATAAAATCTAAAATGTTTTTTGAAAATTAGAATTGTATTTATGTTTTATGAAGCTTTACATTTGGATATTTTATTTTTACATTTTTTTTTCAATTGTAATGAAACAAATATCAATACATTTTTGTAAAATAATTATTTCAACTGCACAACAATGTGTTCCAGGTTTTATACTGTAAAATAATATATATGATAGTCAATTCCTTATTTCAATAATAAACGCTCTACATAGGATTGAATGAAGGTAAGCACAACTAGCAAAATAGTGCCTGCCATTATAGGAATTTTAACTGTCAGATGCTGGGTTAAGGGGTAAACCCAAGGTAATTTTACTACAGGCCTCTGTGTGAGCTAGCTACGAAAGGAAATGATATTTTTCGAAATATGCAAACCTTCTTGTAGAGCCACAACAGGTGACTTTACTTCACCCAAAAGATTGCACTGTCTGACCGCAGTAGAACAGTCTGTCAGTCAGACAGTCAGTCAGTCAGTCAGTAGCAGAACCACAGCGGAGACAGACAGACCTGCTGGTGCGGCCCTCAAATATAGAGGTCGCCCAGTGACCCTGTACAGAGCAATGAACCGTACAGTACAGTCTGATTACTTACTCCACTTCCGTCAGTCCCACTTCCGGCTGGTGATCCCGCCACACCTACTGCGCACCACAAACTGTACTACCACAAACAAGCTGTGTACAAGGTGTGTGTAAGGCGTACAGAATTTTATTGCTTAGAAGTGAAGATAACTAACTCCATCAAAATGTACAGTGTTCGTATTTTTATATATGTTATTACGCGAAATAGTTTATATGTAATACATATGAAGTCGTTTGAATCAGTTTGTATTAAGTGTCTTAAAAAAGATTGTTTTTAAACTAAGATTGAATTGAAAAAATGTATATATGAAATCGATATGAATTTTCAAAAAGATACTATTGAAATTTTTTTTTGTGAGCAATATTTATTCAATTTATTAAGATACCCAATTTTATAAGGCAGATAAAAAATATCCTATATCCTTATTCGAATATGATAAAAAAAAAAAAAAAAAAAAAAAAAAAAAAAATTAATTGGAGGATCTTAATTTCATATTTTAGATTTGAAATTGAACTAAATAAATGATGATTAACACGTAATGAAGTGCATAATTATGATCTCTTCTTCAAGTGGATCTGAGTAGTCAAGTGGTCTAAAGCATTACACACTACGCAGTGTCTGATAACGGTCGGTTGTTTAAAATTTAATGATTAAATGAATATAAAAAATCTACACCTAAACTTTAATCTACTCGTATGTAGAGAATGAAAATACGCACTGGGTTGTTATAAAACCAACTTCTTGTTCTTTTATGCAGTTCAACACTATATAGAGTTGTACAAGGCGTTTCTTTTTTTATTCTATTTTGTATTTTACAAACACTGAAATCAGTATAATACTCGATTCGGTGCATGGAATAGGTACAGCAGTATTTAGGGTGGAATTACTTGAAAAGCTCATATGTGTTCATACATGAAGTAGGTATAACAGTATTTAGGGTGGAATTACTTGAAAAGCTCATATTTGTTTAAAGAAAGCAGGTATAACAGTATTTAGGGCAGAATTAGTTGAAAATCTCTCATGTGTTCATACATGAAAGGGGTATAACAGTATTTAGGGTGGAATTAGTTGAAAAGCTCATATTTGTTCATACATGGAATAGGTATAACAGTATTTAGGGCAGAATTAGTTGAAAAGCTCATATTTGTTCATACATGGAATAGGTATAACAGTATTTAGGGCAGAATTAGTTGAAAATCTCTTATGTGTTCATACATGAAAGGGGTATAACAGTATTTAGGGTGGCATTAGTTGAAAAGCTCATATGTGTTCATACATGAAATAGGTATAACAGTATTCAGGGTGCATTTACTTGGAAAGCTCATATGGATCTGGCCAAAGAAATAGGAGGTTTTAGGCCGCTTTAGTGGGGAACAAGGTGAATGTATTAAAAAATTATCTAAGAAAAAATATGGAACAGGTTAATAATTTTAAGCACCGTATCAATTTAACATGAAAGAGCATAAAATGTCATTTTGACGTAATGAATATATTTGGAGCAAAAATTTAGAAAAGTAAAATAGTATTAATTTTAAAATATATCATTCCTTATTTTGTATCATGTGGTAATTTATTACCAAGTTTCCATGCAGTTGCTTTTGTATAACGCTCTAATGTATAATCAACATTTTTAATTTAAAAAAATGAACGTAATCTAACTGGACATATAAAGTAATATAAATAGAAATATTGTGATTTGTCCTCATCTTCATAATAAACAAGTTATAATTACATTTCTGTCATTGGTACAAAATACAACAAAAATGATAATAATTATAGATTACTTCTGTATTAATTACAAGCTGATTCACAATCATCATAAAATTAAGGATTTAGGTTTACGGAGTTGATTGGTGGTAAAGGGCGGCAGTTTTAGGACTTGCCCCCTCTAGAAAAATATGTAGCTACTGCCCTGCCCGAGATAAACATTTAACCTCAGCTGATCACTTGTCGCGATTTAGTCAGCAGGCTATACGAGTTTGTCATCGCCAGTCAACACAATCGATAATTAATAAATATCGATAACAGTCATCCGATAGTCCAGCAGCTGTTAGAGTATGACGTCAGCAGCCAGATATGGCGTGTATAATAGAGGTTAGGTAACCGTCTGCGGATCGGGGCCATCGGGCCAAGTCCGAAACCCTTTGTACCTCTGTTGTAATTGGTCTTGAAACGCAGCTGTGACATGTCGCTGTGTGCAGTTAGCTGTGTAGTGTCACCTGCAGGTGTCAAGGTCGTAACCGTATCAGTCGTCGTGTGTTGCTTGAAACGTATGACATGTCGCTGCAGTTAGCCACCTACAGGTGTCAAGGTCGTAACCGTCTGCGGATTTGGAGCATTGGGCCAAGTCCGAAACCCTTTGTACCTCTGTTGTAATTGGTCTTGAAACACAGCTGACATGTCGCTTTGTGCAGTTAGCTGTGTAGTGTCACCTGCAGGTACCAAGGTCGTAACCGTCTGCGGATTTGGAGCATCGGGCCAAGTCCGAAACCCTTTGTACCTCTGTTGTAATTGGTCTTGAAACGCACTATGACATGTCGCTGTGTGCAGTTAGCTGTGTAGTGTCACCTACAGGTGCCAAGGTCGTAACCGTCTGCGGATTTGGAGCGTCGGGCCAAGTCCGAAACCCTTTGTACCTCTGTTGTAATTGGTTTTGAAACGCAGCTATGACATGTCGCTGTGTGCAGTTAGCTGTGTAGTGTCACCTGCAGGTGTCAAGGTCATAACCGTCTGCGGATCAGGAGCATCGGGCCAAGTCCGAAACCCTTTGTACCTCTGTTGTAATTGGTCTTGAAACGCAGCTGTGACATGTCGCTGTGTGCAGTTAGCTGTGTAGTGTCACCTGCAGGTGTCAAGGTCATAACCGTCTGCGGATCAGGAGCATCGGGCCAAGTCCGAAACCCTTTGTACCTCTGTTGTAATTGGTCTTGAAACGCAGCTGTGACATGTCGCTGTGTGCAGTTAGCTGTGTAGTGTCACCTGCAGGTGTCAAGGTCGTAACCGTCTGCGGATCAGGAGCATCGGGCCAAGTCCGAAGTCCTTTGTACCTCTGTTGTAATTGGTCTTGAAAACGCACTATGACATGTCGCTGTGTGCAGTTAGCTGTGTAGTGTCACCTGCAGGTGTCAAGGTCGTAACCGTCTGCGGATTTGGAGCATCGGGCCAAGTCCGAAATCCTTTGTACCTCTGTTGTAATTGGTCTTGAAACGCAGCTGTGACATGTCGCTGTGTGCAGTTAGCTGTGTAGTGTCACCTGCAGGTGTCAAGGTCGTAACCGTCTGCGGATCAGGAGCATCGGGCCAAGTCCGAAACCCTTTGTACCTCTGTTGTAATTGGTCTTGAAACACAGCTGTGACATGTCGCTTTGTGCAGTTAGCTGTGTAGTGTCACCTGCAGGTGTCAAGGTCGTAACCGTCTGCGGATTAAACTACATATATTAGATTCATTGCTGTATGTAATAGTCATCTTTACATTGACTATTACATACAGCAATGAATTAATACTTATTGTATTCTATCTATTTTACTCAAAGGAAATTAAAGGTACATGTAAAATCTAATTAGGTTGATTAATTATTTGTATATGACAGTTTTGTATTTTTTATTTTATACAAGATTTTAAAATTTGAAACTAACATGCTATTGTGCTAATTAGTCACAAAATTGTCAATAACTGTAATTTTTAGACTGAAGTCATAGAAGTTATGTGTGTCACTAAACAGCTGATTCCAACACTATGTCCAGTGAAATATCAGTCAGATGTACCAACCATCCAAATAATATAATAAAAATTCATTTCAAACAAACATGCGGAAAAGGGTTTTATAAATTATTTGACGAAATTTAAAATTACAATATAATTAACTTACTTCATTGTGTCACATGCGTTAACGATTTACAGTTTAAGGAAAGTACATTTTGTATGACGTAAGAAAATGATTTTTAAAGCAACCGCTTCAACAAAATTACATTTGTTATAATACAATACATATTATTTACCTCTAGTCATTTTCTATGTACATTATGTACAAATATCATTGTTCCTGGTTATAACATGCTCAGAAATTAAACGTTAGATACCAATGACCAGAATTTTGATTAAAGTTAAAAGCAATGGGAGGGGGGGGAGTGGTGAAGACGAAATTAGGGGGCCTCCCCCGGAAACATTTTAATTTTCAAAACTTTAAAATGTAAGAAGATAAGTAGTGAATTTTGCTCAAAGGTTTTAGTCTTTAAATAGGTTTTATTGACGATTGATATTCATAGTTGTGGCGGCATTGCTTTAGTACAGTGTGCAGGATTAATAATTGAAATTGATTAGACTTACGTAATAATGTAATTACAAAAAGGTGCTTTTATTGTCTGAAAAGCACAGTACATAGTAATATGCAAAGGCGTATTTACAAAAGTAAAATTCTTCTTCACTTATGAGCCATCGTATCTAGTACTTGCTCTGGACAAACAGATATATTCCTGTAGTTGTCAATATTAAGGCAAGTGCAGTCAACCGCTCATTCCCCATTTTATTCTTAGAAAGTTCTTGACCAGTTTCATTGCTTAGAACCATCTTTCACCAGCACATGTCAGTAATACTAAATTATTTAATAATAATAGAGTTTTGCTAAAAAAGTAATTGAAACAATTGTATGTTTGGGGGGTGCCTTTGACCCTCTCGCTGGCTACGTCCTTGTTCCGACCTAATATATTGATTAACTTAAGACCGTCACCGTCAGTACTCTATAGTTTTAAACGATGTTTCTTCGATATAAGCTATTCGTCCAAATTCGTGAATTAAGCCACAAATTTTAAAAATACAATACGGTAGTGTAGATCCAAGGACTCCTATTTACTCCGTCCTTCCTTCTATATGTCGGTAAATTATTGACTTGTCAGCAAAATTTAAATTTTAAGAAGTTTTGTGATTGTATCTTCTATAATGGAATCAACTAGAACACCCGGTATTTTGTATTACAAAATTCTTGCAATGTCAAGTATACGTACCCCTTATGTATGATATAATTCGTCAAAAAGCTTTGTTTTAGATGTTGTCTCTCCAACAATGAATACAATGGATTTGGGTGTATGAATAATGTTTGGAAGTAATGATTTTGGAGGAGTGAAACAATTATCATTATTTTAGTATCTATCAAACCCTAATTTTTATTTCCATATGGACAACCAGGTAAGAAAGTAACATTATTAGCGGAATCATTGGAGAATAATACAGTACAAAAAAATTTTTTAATCGGTCTCAAAACTTGGCTTTTTACACAAGAAAACATAGATGAATATCTCAAAATTATTAAGTAAATCTAAGTTTTAAATATATTTTCTATTTTGTGTAGGATTTACTGTTGTGTATTTTTTAGGACTTTGTTTTTTATGTATGTGTGTATGCGTAATTATCTAGAGGCACAATAATATTTGACATTATGCCTTATTTATTTTTCTCTGTTTAAGTAAATAGGGCTCTTAATTTCGTTAATTAAAACAATTTTGTACTATAGGGTTTCTATGGTTTAGTTTGGAATTATTATTGTGTATTGTATTGTGTTTATGTTTAATCTTTTTTAATGCCACAGTTAGGAGCTAAACATAAAAATTCTTCAGGTGTGTATTTTAAACTATGAGTAATTTTTAAGTGGCACAGAAGTTTGTCGAGGTTTTTGTTTTGATTTGTTTGTATATTTTGAAGGAAACCCCAACACAGGTAATGCCTATGGGGTCCCTACTTTATTTCGTTTTTGTTTTGCTATTATGTTACAATTTTGGTGTAATTTGTAAAAATCTTGTATATTTCTGTAAAACTGTAAATATCTTTGGCGAAATAAAGATTTGTTTGAATTGAATTACTGGATATGAAATTTACTGGAGTTCAACATTTTGTCATAAAATGTTATGTTATTCTTTTTAGTGTATTAGTTTCAGTAATGTTTTTCATTTTCGGGTGTATTATTTTCTTAATAATAAGAACACTTTTTTATAATAATTAATTTACGCAAAGAATTAGAAATATCCTCACTGAAGACGTTTGTTTGAGAGGCCAAATCCCTGGCATAACTCGACGAAACTGTTGAACAAATTTATTGCAACAATCAGCTGTTTATTCGGTCAGAGGCCGGATGTTGACAGCAGCTGATAAAGATGTTGACGTCAATCGCCTTTGCCAAAAACATCTCGCGTGATTAGTGAATTACAAGCCTATCAGGCTCTAGATTATTGCCTTATCTGTGGTGGACTGTTGTCAGATACGTTATCGCATTGTGGACTATAAACTGAGTGATAAAAACTCAATTTCACTAAAATTAGGATAAAGTCAACGACCATACCATTGCAAAATTTTACTGTACATTTAAACACACAAATGCCTGTATTTTGGGCAAATTTCATGATTTTCGGATAAGATACTACTTATATCTATCGAACAAATACGTAATTGAATGTAACGATTCTCTTACTGCACAGTACGTCCATTCTAACTTTGCACTTGATCTTAGTAATCATACTTTAGGAACGAAGTTGCTCGATAACCAGGCTCTTTGTGGAAACTATACTTTTAAAATATGAATGCATATTTAATAAGAGGACCACGTGTGTATTAACACCCATTAACCTTAACCCCTACCCCGGGAATTTTCCGGTATGACCAGATAATCCCCTGAGTAAATTAAACCCCCGGAAAATTCATAAAAACTGCCCTGGGTAGTCTTTTCTCCCAAGCTCTGCACCGTCTAAACCAGAGATCTTAGCTAAAATCCGAGGGTTGAATCGAAAGATAAAATTAAATTTCCAACAAGAAAGCTTCAGTCACTTTTTCTTGTTTCTCTAACGATTAGGCCACAAAACGCTCTTAAAGTCAAAGTTTTAGTTTGATCTAGGCATTTTTCCACGATTATTTGTATTCAAAGGCCTATTATGACCGATCTAGAGGTCGGAAAAGAAACCCATCGTGATATATTTATTGTAAATTAAGTGATCTTTATAAAAGAGGTCATTTGTTATTTCCAGAGGTATGTGCATTTCTAGTTCAAAAATGACCCTCAAATTCAAAACTTTAGTAAGTTATTGTCAATTACAAAGCTTAAATTATTCTTTTACTTTGTTATATTTATATATAGTTCATTTACCTACAAAATCCGTTGATGTTTTACATATCACACATCATTTGGCTGAGCGTTAGCGAAGCATTGCTACCCGCAAGATTCTCGAGAAAGGATACAGCAGGGAACACGAAACTTGGAAACCTTATCTCCGAAATCAATATAACCTAATTCCTCTCATCCCCGAAATCGCCAACTACCCAGTTAGGGGCCTGGGGGCGTAGCCCCCGGCGAGCCGAAGGCGAGTATTTAATTATAAGGCATGCCTGTTGGGAATTTTACGATCATGAGTATACAATGTATTAGAGAAGTAATGGGTCATGCTTAAATTTAGTCAAAGTTAAACAAACAGAACTAAAAATTTATAGATATGAATTATGAATTTGAATATATGAATTTTACGTAGCTGTTATAGTAATGATAAGATAAGACTGGCCTTCTTCTGCACTGTTTCCATTACACAACTGATCCGTGAATTTGAGACTGTTTTTAAACCACTGTAGTTTCGACGCTTCCAACAGACGTTCTATGCCAACTAATATCTAAAACGGGAAATATAAAAGTTAATAATGAATTATGTTTACTAAAAATCGTACAGTTTAAAAATTAAATATTTCTTAAGTGAAATCAGTTTTTAATTCTATGTAAATCCGCCACACACACACTTCTTGACCTAAAATGCAATGTTTCATATAAACCGAGAGTAATTAATTCCTCGTCAATTCCGTGACAGCATATAACTGATTAGCTCAATAATTCTTTGTAAGTTTTGTTAAATAATTAAAACAGAGATCGCTGAATAAACAATATAAATCGTTATGCTTATATACATGTTGGGCAATGTATTATCTGAATGATTGAACTGGAAAAGTGAAATCCATCGTTCCTTTCTACGATGCAAAAAGCGAATAATTTATTTCAACTTTCTATCTGGTGTCGATAAACATCCACACACGCTACGTTATAGCCTGGAAGTAACAGACGACAACAGGGGCGTACCTGGGGTTCAGGAGCCCTGGTCTGTTTTGCATATTTTCTGTTCGTATTTTAACACAGGCGCCAGCCCCCCTCCGCCCCAAAAATGACGCTACGCCAGTGGCTCCGCTTTTTGCAGCGATTACAATTCCCATTAAACGCTATCACTTGCCATCTGATCCAAAAATAGCCCTGGTCAGAAACTGGACCACTTTCTCCGTTTCCCTCGACAAATATATTCTGGCGGGAGTGGGTTGGACAATGATCAACTGTTATTTCCGCCCGATCGATCAGAATTGTGCAACTTCCGGGAGAAACTCCGCCCAAGCCCGTGTTCGCGGCTTGCCAACGAGCGACCTGCACACCACCGCCAGTGCGATTTCTACTGCGGCATGGAACAATGTTGGATCTGGTGCCTTTTGATCAGGGAAAATATAAAACTGGAAGTGGAACTCAGTTCACGCCACGGACTCACTTAGAGACTGCAGTATACTAAATAAACCACAACACTAGCAAATTATGTTTGCTTGTTTAGTATTAATCTCTAAGAGGCATCTACGTTTGGATTGTGGTTGTTTTCATTTGATGAGCAACAGTTTAGTGAAGGATAAACAGCATGCGCCTTTGAATTAAAAATTTAAATGGATGAAATCATGATTTTAAACTTAGACTAACCAACTTATGTATGACTGGTCCTTTGTTTGAAGTTTGTTTTTCAGAGTCGTAGGCGGTTGGTCGGTGAATGCAGACCTAATGTGGCCTGTATTCTGTAGATCAGTTTTAATAATTAGTGTTGTGTTTTGTTTTTTTATTAAGTGTATATGTTAGAGTTAGTGAAGTTGACACACAACATGGTGGTTGTGATTCCTGACTTAGGCGTGTCACACCGCTCTGGTATGATTGGTTTATTTTAACCTAGTTTGTAATTATTACGTGTTAGGTTAGTTGTGTACCTGAAAAAGAGATCAGATGGCAGATCTCGAAACGTAGTGTTACTGAGATTTTGTATAATTAAACGACGGAAACCGTCCGGATAAATCATGTTTCCTTTATGACTGGTGCTTCAGCTTGCAGCCCATAATTGTGTTACCAGTTTGATATTTTACTTCAGGTTCCTAGACAGTATTCAGAGTAGGAGGATATCATCTCTTAATCAATTGAAAATTCTGTCTTTGACTAAACCCCGCCAACTAGTGTGACTCGCCAGCTCAAGGTCGCTACAGAATTTCACAATCACTGAAAAAAACATTTTTATTCTTCTTGTAGCCCAAAATAATACTCGAGAGGTTTAGTAGACTGAACGTTTACCAAAGCTTGTCACTTGATAGGCTGGAGAAATCCCACGTCTGTCTGTCTGTCCGCATGATATTTCGGGAACGAAATAACCTACATTTTGCATGAAACTTCAATTATACACGGGCAGAACTGCGTTCGATGAAGGTGCATGTTCATTCATAAGATTTGGCTGAGCGTCATTGAAGGTTTCTTTTGTGTTATACGCCCTCATTTCTTTAAACGTTTCCTACGTTTAATAAGAGTGTTTCTCTGATGCATTAATGCTATGAACACATTTACAGACCAGTATTACAACAATACATGAAAGTAGGTAAGCAGTAATCAGTGAGTGGAGACCAGTAATCATTATTACTTATCTTATCGCAAAATCCGGTTACCTGGTATTGGCGCAGGTCCCGGTGTACCTATGCAGTCGCAGTGTCTTATTGTACCTAACCTTCTTTAAACGTAGAAAATGTTTGAAGAAATGAGGTCGTATAACGCAAAAGACCCCATTGAAGTCTATAACTATGTCAATAAGTTGACAGATTTTCTCTTCTGTCTACTTTTCCGAGCAATTGTCTGTCTTTATACAGCTCATCTCAAGAATGCCCAAATCTACAGGCTTGACACTTGACACATTGCATATAGCGTCACCGAAGCCTTTTACGCTGCACGTGATGTGGCTTATTCCTTCCTTGTGTGGTTCTATTAATAATTTTATAAAGTCTCTAATTTGACCCATTTGCAAGAAGCGACAGTAACGACGAGACGATAAACAAGAAAGCTACGACGCACAAAAACCGGGTTAGGAGGTAACGCAGTACTGTAGTGTGATCTATAATTTCATCATCTACTAAAGTGGTTCGGACAACTCCCTCTCGTTTGAGGTTCAAAAAACGACTCTGGCCGTGAAACGGTCGTTAGAAACTCGTATACTGAGGCAAACATAGCCATTAGCCGCTAACTGGAGTGGCAACGAGTGCCATAAGACGTTTGAAACGAGAGTATTTCTTTTCCTGGAGGACTTAAGTTGGCACGCCTTCCGGTTGACAGTGATCACTTGGCAGAAGTGCAAGTCATTTATTGGTATTTAATCGTCTGACGTTGGTGCAAATGACGTGCTGCGTGTCCGTTCTGTATTTGAAGGGAAATCAAAGAGGGGATGTGTCAATTTGATTTATGTGTTACTTAAAACGCTTTTAACTTATTGCATGGTACAGTTTCAATTAATATTGATAATGGAATAAACTTATTACAAGTGATCGGACAGCCATTACCCGTTCGATTATGATGCAAATATAAAATAAATCAATGATTGACTATTAAACTGACAATGAAAAAAAATTACAGAAAGTACTTGTTCCGTCACGACTTGAGAATTTATATAATAGGAAATCTGCTATAATGCGACTAAATTAGATCTTAAAGGAAATTGATGTTTTCGAGCGAAAGCAATAAACGTTTCTTTAATCTTCCCACAGGGTTTTAATGTGGAATATATTGGATGCTTGGAAGGTAGCTGTTGGCGAAACTGGGTTCATAACTTAACCATAAAAGTACAAAGGATTAATATCGGACAAGAGAAATCACTAAACATCCCATAAATACTATCACAATAGAGCGAAATCTTTGCACAAGAAAACATAACGATACCCAATTTGGATAATATCGCTTACATAAACGTACACTAACAGACAATACAAGTCCATACTAACATTGCAAACCAAGATCTATCAAATAAATATAATACATTTTAGTGGTAGTAAATTATTTTACCACAGCACAATAAAATATTAAAGTAGCAAAAACATTTAATTAAAACAACACAGGTACTCATAAGGTCTACACAGCTTAAAGTGTAAACCGCTGGTAATGAAAAACTTACCAATCTAAAAAAGTAATTCAGATGGTTCTCAGGAAACATCTGTGTATCTTGCTGTGCCCTACTCGCTGCGGTAAAGGTAAGGTTCAGTTGCATCCAAAACCGCATTCACTAGATCCCCCTGACACATCCGTCACTGCGTTGTTACTGTGACCTACTCGCGTCTGGCTGCCGGATTCTGTTCAATGACTTCTGCGGTAAAGGTTCCATTGCATCCAAAACCGCATTCACTAGACCCCCCTGACACATCCGTCACTGTGTTGTTACTGTGACCTACTCGCGTCTGGCTGCCGGATTATGTTCAATGACTTCTGCGGTAAAGTTTCCATTGCATCCAAAACCGCATTCACTAGACCCCCCTGACACATCCGTCACTGTGTTGTTACTGTGACCTACTCGCGTCTGGCTGCCGGATTCTGTTCAATGACTTCTGCGGTAAAGGTTCCATTGCATCAAAACCGCATTCACTAGACCCCCCTGACACATCCGTCACTGTGTTGTTACTGTGACCTACTCGCGTCTGGCTGCCGGATTATGTTCAATGACTTCTGCGGTAAAGGTTCCATTGCATCCAAAACCGCATTCACTAGACCCCCCTGACACATCCGTCACTGTGTTGTTACTGTGACCTACTCGCGTCTGGCTGCCGGATTCTGTTCAATGACTTCTGCGGTAAAGGTTCCATTGCATCCAAAACCGCATTCACTAGACCCCCTGACACATCCGTCACTGTGTTGTTACTGTGACCTACTCGCGTCTGGCCGCCGGATTCTGTTCAATGACTTCTGCGGTAAAGTTTCCATTGTTTCAAAACCGCATTCACTAGATCCCCCTGACACATCCGTCACTGTGTTGTTACTGTGACCTACTCGCGTCTGGCCGCCGGATTCTGTTCAATGACTTCTGCGGTAAAGGTTCCATTGTTTCAAAACCGCATTCACTAGATCCCCCTGACACATCCGTCACTGTGTTGTTACTGTGACCTACTCGCGTCTGGCCGCCGGATTCTGTTCAATGACTTCTGCGGTAAAGTTTCCATTGTTTCAAAACCGCATTCACTAGACCCCCTGACACATCCGTCACTGTGTTGTTACTGTGACCTACTCGCGTCTGGCCGCCGGATTCTGTTCAATGACTTCTGCGGTAAAGTTTCCATTGTTTCAAAACCGCATTCACTAGACCCCCCTGACACATCCGTCACTGTGTTGTTACTGTGACCTACTCGCGGTCACTTTAAACTATATTATTAACTTCTGTAATGTGGAAAACAAACCACCTACCCTGTTTTAGTACAAAGACCGGTATAGTGTCTGAACCTGATCTATAACTCTTACGTTGTTGGCATATCTGTTCAATTCTACCAATTTCCATAAAAGTACAAAGTTGATATTTTTATCCGGGCTGAGATCGTTCATGAAAGTAAGCAGTTACTTAACTGGGAAAACTCCACTGGTTTTGTACTTTTTGCAATATTTTACAAGAATAAAAGCCATAACGTATTGCGGAATGCGTTATAACTGCGATTGTCTGGGAAGGGTTTGGTTCAATGTGTACATTGTGTTTAGTTCCAGTTCACCTTCATCTTACGTGCAGCATCTGAATTTTGATGGTCTTCGCTGACTTGACTCCTGAAATATGGCGTCAAACTCGTCTGAAGGGACCCAAAAATAGTCGGCGACGAAGAAACGAACAAGGTCAATACGAATTCTTTACACCGCTTCAACATTAGAGACACATTGACTACAATTATAGTGTAATCTACGTGAAGAGGTATTCTCATTGACGCAGTCCAGTGTTCTATAATATTGAATGACACGATCTGGAAGCACGGTGGTGTAACGACTCTTCTACACATAACGCAGATATGGTGGGGAAGGGTTGATTCAATTTTATTGTTGAGTTTTAGCTCCATTTCCTCTCCCTCTTATTTGCAGCATCTGAAAGGAATTGTCGAAACTGTGAAAAGAGGTTGTTTTGAGCTCGTTCGTTCTTCGTCGTCGACTATTTTTGGGTCCCCTTCAAACGAGTTTGACGCCATATTTCAGGAGTTAAGCCTGCGAAAGCATCAGATTTCAGATGCTGCACGTAAGATTGAAGGTGAACTGGAACTAAACACAATGTACACATTGAACCCACCCTTCCCGGACAATACGCAGTTATAAACGCTTTCCGCAATACATTATGGCTTTATTCTTGAAAAATATTGCAAAAGTACAAAACTAGTGGAATTTTCCCACAGAAGTAAACTGCTTACTTTCGTGAACGACCACAGCATTCGCAGTAATTATGTTCTATTTTAGATTACTCAATATAAAACGTACCCGTAAAGTGAGAAAATGTTGGTGGATTGTATTTGATTTCCTTTTTTACTATAAATAAACAGATAATCACACAATTATGCATGCTGATTTCATTAACCTTTTCTAACGCTCAGCAAATCGCTTGATGTTCAAAACGAGATAACTGTGTTATTGGTAACTGAAATTTAAAGGATAACGAGACATTTTGCTATGGTTAAGTGTTTTTGTCGAAGGATGGTCGAGTGTTACTTGCTGAAGAAGTGTGAAGAGGAGAAGTGTATCACCTTTGAGACATTAATACGAAAAGATTGTATTGTTGGAAGGAGGGACTGACGATTGGTGTTATGATAAATTTAAAACACGGAAAAATCCAAAAAACTCATAGAACAGGCTATGAATATATAAAAAAAAGGAAATTGTTCGTAATAAAATAGTACATGAGTAGTTTTTGGATTTAGAACCATATTTTAGCACATCTATTGTCAGAACAGTGCAGGCCCATGTTGACTATATTCGATTCCTCGGTCTGGTCTACACAGTTGTACAGATCTGATTAACAACTGATTTGACTAATCATTTTGTTTTATCCACAACCAAAAGTATAAATAATAGCAATAACGGAGCTCATGTATGGGTCATATTCGGATATCTACGTAATATGTGCCCCTCGTGAAGTGAAATACGCTGTAAAGTAACCATTACCTTGAACAAATGCTACTTCTTATGTATGGTAATTCAAATTTATACATTAATTGTTATTAAAACACATCAGAGTGTACGAGCGTTAGTGAATGCTGTCACTTGAAGGGCTGCAAAAAATTTAATACCATGTCTGTCTTTGTGTCTGCTGATCTGCATAATACCTCTATAATAAACTGATATATAGACTTAAAAATTTTGCTTGAAGCTTCCGTTCAACATAGCAAAATCAAGTTCGATGAAGGTGCATGTCACCCCATGGAATTTGGGCTGAGCGTTAGTGAACAGTTGTGCATTGGTTTTATAGGTAATCGTGATTGTAATGAGTAGAATAAATAAATTTGTACGATTATATGACATTTTATAATCTGATGTACGAGTAACACGTGTAACTTAATGAAATTACTTATAGACTTTAACCTTTGCAGGCACCTTGGTGGTGTGGTGTACTACTACTTTGTTTCACTGAGAATTTCATGGAATAGGAGACTATGTGCCAAGACTGGGCAAAAATAATTATTTTGTATTTTAATATTGCCTTTAACGGATCCATGTATAGGTATTGTGGATTTAAACAAACATAAATAGTGATTTTAAAGTCTCCCTTTCTCCTAAAAATGTGTAACAGTTGCTGATAGAAATATTTAATTTCGTTCTGGAATATGTCTATTTGAATGTGACAGAACTGATGATTTTATCTCTCATTCCTAGAAAGTAAATATAAAACTAAGTCTTTTGTGCAACTTATTAGTCTTATTTTTTATCTATTTTGAGATAAAAAAGTATTAATGTTTTTTGCCAATGGTGAAAAAAATGTATTGTGTGTTAAAAACTTTTCACTGTGAACCCGAAACACATTTCCTATGTATTATTCTATATGCAACGATTCAAAACCTAGCAGGAGTTTATAGTAGTACTTTAAAGTTTTATAAAATAGCGCAAGGCACGTATTCAATGAAACTCTTGATACTGTGGATAACTGTTTAAAGTATATTACATATTGACCGCTTGGTATCACACCACTTGCCAAATTAAACGTAAAATTAATTTAATTCCTCGTTAGAACTTAATTAATTATTTTTTCTCTTTGTTTTTGTCACATTTTCCAAAATTACAGCAAGTTCATATTACACAATTTATATTAACTTACCAGCCTACAGGTTCAGTGAAATGCCATCGTTCAGTGAAACAAAAAATCATTAAGAGTACGTTTCGAGATCTCCAATCTGGTCTCTTCTTCAGGTAAATAACTAACCTAATACATAATTAAAAACTAGGTTAAAATACCTCAGCCGTAGGTGGTTGGTAGACGAATGTAGACGTATCATGATCTGTATTCTGTACTTCAGTTTTAATGATTGGTGTTGTGTAAGGTTTTTTATTAAGTGCAAGTTTTAGAGTTAGGGAAGTTGACACACAACATGGTGGTTGTGATTCCTGACTTAGGCGTGCCACATCACTTTGTTTATTTTATCTTAGTTTGTAATTATGTATTAGGTTATTAGTTATTTACCTGAAGAAGAGATCAGATTGCAGATCTGGAAACGTAGTGTTTACTGATTTTTTTATTTCACTGAACGATGTAAAATATCCGAAAAAATCCTGTTTCCTTCACAATCCTTCCATCGTTAACACTTCCAAAAATAAACTTCAATCACAAACTGTGGTTGAACAAGAATTGTGAAAATGCAAGGTAGTGTAGCAAATCGTCTAGTACAGTTACGTAATTTTCCGTGCAAAATAAAAAATGCTCTACTAATTAATTATGTAAGAAAACTAGTTACAAATAAATGATGAGGTCATAAATATTGAATAAACTATTCGTGAAATGTAACTACAGGAGAGAATTGCAAGGATCGACGGAACAATATACTACAATATCAGCAAGAGAAGTTCATATTACACAGTTTATATTAACTTACCAGCCTACATTCAAATCTGTGTACTCGCTGAAATTGATGTTGGAAACCCCGCAAGGCGACGGACTGCTCCTGACACCCGAGGTTTCCTCCTCGCTCGCGGCTTGATCTGCGGTAAAACCCCGCTGATCTTACGGTACGGAAAATACCTGATGTAATATCGATGGTTCGTAAGGAACCGGCAAGTTGAACAGGGAAAGTCATGCGATCAATGGAAATCGTTCTGTTAATCAAAAGAACGGAAGGAAGTCAGAAGACTCATTAATGAGGAGTAAAATAAATTATGGAACTACATGAGCAGGCGTGACGCCATTGGCTGAGCGTTAGCGAAGCCTATCACTAAATGTCATTTGTCTCTGTCCGTTTGTATACACTTACTTACAGACTTGATATTTTGAATATGGCTGCATTTCTATACAAGAAACATCGGTTACGGCGGTGGTGCAATCACTAATGGTTCTGGCAGAATTCATATCCTGTGTTCCTGTCTGTGTGTCTGTTTCCGCTGGATACCTCAGGAACGAATTGAGCACTTTTGGACCGGAAATGTTGCATCTAACGTCATTTCTATATAAGAACGTCGTGTTTTATGATGAGGCTTGTGGCTGAGCGTTGTGTAATTTCATATATAGACTTAAAATTTTGCAAGAAATTTAATTTCTCTACAGACAATGATGAGTGTAATAAAGGTGCACTCTCTCCGGAATTTGACTGTCATTAAAGTTTTTCAATGGTGTTGCGAATCCACCTATATGTAAAAGTAAAACTCACGTTTGTATTATAATACAAACAGGAGTTGGGAAATAACAAAGAAGTATTTCAGTGACAACAAGCAATTAAAAGGTATGCTAACATATGTGTCTGAACCACTCCTTGGTTTTTATACATATAAAAAAGGAGAATTCGATTCCCTATTAGGCCTTATCTTCCCGTCCTCATTGGCCACTGACCTGTGTGAGGATCTTATCAAGCAGAATAAGGGGAGAGTCGATACAGTACAATGTCGATGGTACTGATAAAAAGTGCAAGGGTCACAGACAGGATTCGAACCTACGATATCTCTTACTCAAACTCAAAGGCCAACGTCTTAGACCGCTCGGCCATCAGCACTTCCAACCGACCTTCTTCAGTTAAGCGACAGATTACACAAGGAACTTAGTGACTTGGTCACAACTGGGAATAGGGTGTCTGTCAGGATTCGGAGTTTATCAACATCTTTGAGACCCCAGTACTCCATTTATGTTTTTCCTGAGTTCTACACAGATCTTAATTCATCGTCATTTTGAATATTTTTGTAACGGCTAAAATGACAAATGCCTGTTTTCATATTATCCTTTTAAAAAGGCCATAAAGTAAAAAGGTGTAAAGTATGTAGCTGAAGTAAAAGATATTAGCGTTGAAAGGATAGACGTATAATGGATGCCGTGGAGTCAAACTTCCATCAGTTCTGCTCTTAGTGAGAGGTCTGTAACGTTGACTTTGAGATAAATATGGAAAACGCACATTTTGTCTGAGACCGTAACGCTTCAGAAGGTGAAAAATATGACAGGTATAGTGAAGCCAGACAGGGACAGTTTGAACTCCTCACAAAAGCATTTTACATCTCAGATTCACACTCTTTTTCTACTTCTTCTTAATTTGTGCTAATAATAATTCCTCGAAGAGCTTATCAATAGTGACCGGCAATTCTTTTTCTGTCTAGCTCTTGTCCCTCAACGTGAGATATCACCTTTTTTGACTGCATCGCTCGAAGCATTTCTTTCCACTATCACCTTGATAACCTCAGCAGAACGTCTTTATGTCCAAACTCCACAAGGAAATTACCATAATAAATTACAACAATATCAGCAGTTGCAAATAATTTTATGGCTATTTTGTGTTTACACATGAACTTTGGGACTAAAATGTCCGATGATTTATAATATTACTCTCAACTTCAAAGATTTATACGTGAGATATCTGCAAAAAGTTCGGAACTGAAGGAACATGAGCAGAAATGAGATTTTACTGATTTATAGGAGTTTATTAGGTTAATCAATAATTAAAATTGATGTCAGAGAATGGTGGTCTTGACATTCTAATATCGTTTTATTCCGACACCGGAGCGACAAGGAAGCAAGACAGAGAGCCCTCTCGAATCCTCTGATCCAGACTGATCAGAGAATTTTGTTATAAACCGGCAATAAAAGGTTCATAGATTGTGTTTTTAGACTGCTTTTACTCCCTTTTTCGGGTTAAGTAACCTAACGGAAGTTAAGTGCTAGAAGGTATAATGGTAATCCAGGAAACCTAACCTCAAACAATCAAACAACCGCCACTAAAGCGTTCGATAGATGACAACCGGATAGCCGATGCGACATAGAGGAAGGGGAAAATCTATTTTCGGCAACAAGTGACAAAATACAGTATCACTCGCCACGAGTCCCAATCTAAGTTGTCAGTAGTTACTGATAAATCGCACAACGTTTCTGACAATCGTAGCTCACCACCTTTGCTTCGTTGTTCGTTCATCATTATTTATACCGGTAGAGCGGCTTTAGTTTAAGCGCCAAGATATGCAGAAAACCCTACAAGTGATGATGAAGAGCTGTTGGAATACACCTTACAAAGGTTGTCCATAAATTACTAGGCCAAACTTCATCTCATCATATTTTTAAATCTAAACATAAAAGAAACGTATCGTATTGTCACATTTGCTTGATTTTGTTTTTTCCTTGAAAATTACTAAAACTCTTTCACGGTTTAAGATATAATTTTTTAATTTGGCGTTATTCACGAACTGACTGGTAAAACATATAAAAATGTCCAGCCTTCACAAAACCTGTGTAAGTATAAAAAAGTCCAGATACATCATAACTAACAACAATGTTTTGCAGAGCCTTTTTTATGATCAGGTAGCAAATAACTATGCCAGTATTTAATTGTTACTCCAGTTGTTATAAATGTGAATTTCACTAACTGTGAAATGGAAACAGGATTTTCGGGACATTTGCCATCGTTCAGTGCAACAAAAAATCAGTAACACTGCGTTTCGAGATCTCCAATCTGGTCTCTTCTTCAGGTAAATAACTAACCTAATACATAATTACAAACTAGGTTAAAATACCTCAGTCGTAGGTGGTTGGTAGACGAATGCAGACGTATTGTGACCTTTATTCTGTAGTTCAGTTTTAATGATTATTGTGTATAGTTTTTTATTAAGTGCATGTTTTAGAGGTAGCGCAGCTGACACACAACATGGTGGTTGTGATTCCTGACTTGGGCGTGTCACAACGCTCAGGTATGATTTATTTATTTTAACCTAGTTTGTAATTACGTGTTAGGTTAGTTGTGTATTCGAAGAAGAGGTCAGATTGCAGATCTCGAAACGTAGTGTTACTGAATTTTGTTTCACCGAACGATGGCAAATGTCCGGAAAAATCCTGTTCCCTTCACAATCCTTCCATCGTCAAAAATACACTTCAATCACTACCTGTGGTTGAACAAGAATTATAAAAATGCAAGGTAGTGTAGCAAATCGTCTAGTATGGTTGCGTAATTTTCCGTTCATCCTGTATATGTGCAAAATAAAAAATGCTGTACTAATTAATTATGTAAGAAAACAAGTTACAAATAAATGATGAGGTCATAAATATTGAATAAACTATTCGTGAAATGTAACTACAGGAGAGAATTGCAAGGATCGACGGAACAATATACAGTACTACAATATCAGCAAGAGAAGTTGTGATAGTTTTATAATGTTAATACAGCCTATTTCCTTACTATCAAAGGTCACGTGATCTTTAAAAAGGTTATTTTTAAATTACTCAAGGAAAAAATGAACCCTGTGTTGTGTTTAACGTGGGATCTGAACCTCATAGGTATGAGATGTGCTAGACCGCTAGTTGTATACCCGTGTTCTCTAGTAGCGAGCGCAGTATGGACGTGGAACGGGTCTTTAAACGTCACAGCCAAAAGTCGCCCAAGTACCTGTGCTTCGGTCGTCAAATACTGTATGTGATTCTGTTGCTTATGACAACTATCCCCTGTTTAATAATAAAGTTACTTTGCAAATATTGAGTGAAAATAGTTGCCACTATATAATACCACTTTAGTTGTTAAAATATTCATGTGAAGAATACAGCTATTAGGTCAACGTAAATTCGTCTTATATTGAAATATAATGATCAGGCTGTATAAGTTTCAAATGTTAAAAAGCACAATATTACTGAATTTACAAAATAAATAGTAGCAAATTTCCAGCAATGTATTAAGTTTGTTATAGTAGGCTACTATACGTCCTCAGCTGATGGTGTTAAAATAATAACGTTTAGATCTATATTCATTTAGTAATGTAACTATAATGCAATCTTTTCTTTTTCAGACATCAATTATGTATACAAAAACATGGTTTGTTGATGTACAAAACTATTATTTCAAGTTATAACTACGTTTTGACAGGATTCAGTGGCGTAGCGAAGGGGGGGTCCAGGGGGTCCGAACCCCCCCCCCCGAAATTTTAAGACATATAAAAAAATAAAGCATGGAGCAGGAAAAAAAGGAGAGTTATCATTACTCTTGTCTACAAACATTAAATTGATTGATTTAATTGATTAAAGTGACCGTTGTTAAAAATATAATTGTCCTTTCGTTTAAATCATAAAGTATCAAACGATACTTTTGGGCTCGGCCTTTCGGATAGTGTAGTGTAATCACGGTATTTCTATAGGGCGCGGTCACAAGACGTCGCAAAGTAACCTGGACCGTAACACGGCGAACAGTTTTAATTAGGGATCACTTTGTTCAAATTCGTCTTGAGGACGTAAAATTACTGCTTAGAATTAAGTTACGACGTTGATTTTACGTGTCATTAAACTGTAGACGTGTATATAATTATCGAAAAAATATAAAAAATCACTTTCGGTCGGAAAATATACTTGAAAAACTCTACTGATTAGAACTTCAACTAATTTGGACTTCAGTGATTGAGGTAAATGTGGTGTTTTCGACTGAGTTAGGACGAGGATTTTTGTTATCATTAAACTGTACAATGTACCTATATAATTATCGAGAAAAAAATCACTTCCGGTTGGTAAATACCGAAGAAAAGGTCTCTACAGATTCAAGTTTTGACGATTTTGGATTTCATTGATTGAGGTAAAAGTGGTACTTATAATTATGTTAATTATGTTAAGTGTTTTATGTTAGGACGTTTATATATATATATATATATATATATATATATATATATATATATATATATAATTTCAATAAACATTGAATCACAAAAAGTACTTGCTCCGCCGGGAGTCGAACCCGGATCTCTCACTTGCCGGGTGAATGTGCTACCATTACACCACAGAGCGCTTACTTTTTCCGATTCAATTATTTTGTATTTGGCCGTATCTGTCACATATGTGTTTAAATAAGCAAACTAACATATGATCGGAAGACCAAATACCTGTCAAACGACTTTTATTTACATTAAATTGTATAAATGGCAATAGCCTTATTTAATTTCAATAAACATTGAATCACAAAAAGTACTTGCTCCGCCGGGAGTCGAACCCGGATCTCTCACTTGCCGGGTGAATGTGCTACCATTACACCACAGAGCGCTTACTTTTTCCGATTCAATTATTTTGTATTTGGCCGTATCTGTCACATATGTGTTTAAATAAGCAAATAAGCAAATTAATCGAAGAAAAATTGAAAAAATCACTTCCGGTCGGATAATACACCGGAAAAAACTCTACCGATAAGAAGTTCCGACTACTTTGGATTTCACTGACTGAGGTATTATTTCATTTCCTTAATATATTCCGATCGGAAGTGACTATTTTAGTTTTTTTCTCGATAATTATATATTTATTAATCGGCGTTGGATTAATACCTAAAATCAATGTCCTAACATAATTATAAGTACCACTTTACCTCAACCACTCAACCAGTGAAATCCAAAATCGTCAAAACTTGAATCTTTAAAGAGCTTTTCTTCGCTATTTACCGACCGAAAGTGATTTTTTTCTCGATAATTATATAGGTAGTCGAGTACAGTTTAATGATAACAAAAGTCGTCGTCCTAACTCAATAAAAAATACCACGTTTACCTCAATAACTGAAGTCCGAAGTAGTTGAAGTTCTAATCCTTAGAGTTTTTCAGGTGTATTTTATTTCCGACCGAAATTGATTTTTTTCCGATAGTTATATACTCGTCTACAGTGTTATGATACAAAAAATCTTCATTATAACTCATTCATAGATACCTCAATCAGTGAATTCCAAAGTAGCCGAACTTCTAATCAGTTCGATCTGTAGGCTACCCGAGCAACACTCGAAAATTGCCCTCCTTTTCTAAAGGGTTTTCGGCCGTCAGTAGCCAAATGTCCCCGAAGGGGTATTTCATTTTCTCCACAGAATATATTTGTGTCAATTATACGCTTGAGTGAAGCTCTGTTTTGTTCTTTTTCTTTCTTATCCAGTGAATCCAACATCACTTTGGTGCCTTCTACTCGGCCAGAATCGAACTTCGTAAAGTTGCTGTAGCTATACAAGAAAATTGGTGGTATTAGAGTTGCTGTGAGAGTTGAATTTGCCTATTACATCTTTCCACATTCTATACGGCATAGTTACTGAAGCTCCAAATTTTTTTGTATTTACCTTTTACATTGGCAAATAACACACAAAACGTCGCCCGGATCCCCCGGTTTCGGACCCAAATTTTCGGACCCCCCCCCCGAACGAAATTTCTGGCTACGCTACTGACAGGATTCGTGATTTTTTTTCTCTAATGTGATATATAACTATTTATTATAGCTTTTTCCCTGTAGAACAACTGGATTTAAAGTTAGCTACGAAACGATTAAGTTGCACCCACACATGTTCTCCTACAAGGAAGTGTTGTACTCACTTTACAGACGTGTCATCACTTTCCTGTAAGGAAAGTCCTGTGCAACATCCTCTCGTAGTTACTCAGTCAACGTTTACGTCCTGATCTCACAAATTCCCACACTGGATTAAGGAATTCTCCAGGAACATTGGAAGAGGAAAAGTCACCGGTAACAGATGATCGCTTTGGGATTGTAATCCTTACAATAATTATAATTTGTTGAAACAATAAGAGCTGTAGTACAAAATAGGAAATTTACACTAAAATACAAACTGTGATTACCACTGACGAATATCATAATGGCCTATAATACGGTACAGAATACATCTTCTGCATTTTCTTGTCAATATAGAGGTAGTTTTTATTACGTTATAAGACATTTAGCTGTTGATGACCAAGAATTACTTTCAAGATGAATACGAGTTAAATATGTCTCAGTTTAATGTTTTTCGTATATAAGGTCAGAACACGAGGGAACCTTTCTATTGACTTCTAATATTTCTCGAGTGATAAAATATTCAGGATGAGTAATGAAGGGGATCTTGCATCTCGGCCTTCTATCGAGACCTCATTTTACAGCCACCACGAAGAGGGATTTTGTTTTTGTTTCCTTACAACAAGAATATGAGAAACCTCTCATTGAATTTAGTCTTGAAATGATCTTTGCCTTGCTTCCGTAGTGACAGAACATTCAGGATGAGTAATGTTGGGGATCTTGCATCTCGGCCTTCTATCGAGACCTCATTTTACAGCCACCACGAAGAGGGATTTTGTTTTTGTTTCCTTACAACAAGAATATGAGAAACCTCTCATTGAATTTAGTCTTGAAATGGTCTTTTCCTTGCTTCCGTAGTGACTGAACATTCAGGATGAGTTATGGTAGGGATCTTGCATCTCGGCCTTCCTTCGAGACCTCATTTTACAGCCACCACGAAGAGGGATATTTGTTTTGTTTCCTTACAACAAGAATATGAGAAACCTCTCATTGAATTTAGTCTTGAAATGATCTTTGCTTTGCTTCCGTAGTGACAGAACATTCAGGACGAGTAATGTGGGGGATCTTGCATCTCGGCCTTCTCCCGAGACCTCATTTTACAGCCACCACGAAGAGGGATTTTGTTTTTGCTTCCTTACAAAAAGAAGATGAGAAACCTCTCATAGAATTTAGTCATAAATGATCTTTGCCTTGTTTCCGTAGTGACAGAACATTCAGGAAGAGTAATGGAGGGGATCTTGCATCTCGGCCTTCTCCCGAGACCTCATTTTACAGCCACCACGAAGAGGGATATTGGTTTTGTTTCCTTACAACAAGAATATGAGAAACCTCTCATTGAATTTAGTCTTGAAATGATCTTTGCCTTGCTTCCGTAGTGACAGAACATTCAGGATGAGTAAGGGTGGGGATCTTGCATCTCGGCCTTCCTTCCGAGACCTCATTTTACAGCCACCACGAAGAGGGATGTGTTGTTGTTCCTTTAGAAAAAGAAGATGAGAAACATCTCATTGAATTTAGTCTTGAAATGGTCTTTTCCTTGCTTCCGTAGTGACAGAACACTCAGGATGAGTAAGGTTGGAGATCTTGCATCTCAGCCTTCTATCGAGACCTTATTTTACAGTCATAGAGGGATGTTTTGTTTTTCCCTTAGAAAAAGAAGATGAGAAACATCTCATTGAACGGATATTTGTCTTGCCTACGTAGTCACAGGATATCCATAATGAGTAAGGGTGGAATATGGGCTGCATGTCACCTTGACAGAAGAGGAGACTGGCTATGTACCATCCTCTTCTAGTAAAAAAGTCAGGGGAGACGACGCTCTAACATGCCGTGTTGTTTATACAGAAGAAGGCGTGAAAATGTCTTAATCATGCCTCCTTGGGGAAGTTTGTTTACATTGTTCTAACTCCGTCGGGTTTTTGATTGCTGGATACTGACAACACGTGGTTAGTAAGTTGCCTCTAGAATTAATCTGTAAAAGTATAATACCTAAGTCACAGTTATAATTAACTTTAAGTAGGTAAATTGGAAATGATGTAAATGAAGACAGTCGTTAAGAAGTTATGTTGGTCGAGCCCTTCTTTACAGATTACTATATCTGTAATTGGAAGTATTTATGAATGTTAAGTTCAGCTCCATTTCTCCTTCCATCGTGTTCAACGTCTGAAATCTAACGCTCTGGCAAACTTGACTCCCGGAACCTGAAATCAAAATCCGTCTAAAACAGTCGGAGTCTTCGAGATCAGAGGCAACTAGACTACAAAAAAATGAAATCCAGATGAATTGATGGGACAAATGGAAATTTTTATTACATTTTCTAAATAATTGTTCGTGTTTTGTGGAGTCGAGACGCCGGTATTATCCACTGTTGCGGAGGCTGGGGTTGGCTTGTTGCGAATTGGGTAAGCACTGACTGATGAGCGTTGGTCAACCGAGATCGATATCACTGAAGAAATCGGATTGCGCCGATGTTGAGAAAGGTCGTTTTATGGGAGCAATTTTCACTGCAGAATTTCCCAAGAGTTGCTCTGAACGTTTATTTAGATCGTGATTTAATGTTACTGTTTATTTCTGTCCGGTACTCAATGACAGAGAAAGGATGGAATCAATATTTTGTTACCGGTTTTAGAATTAATTCGCTTGCCGCACTTAGTATAAAGATTACTCTTCCTTACTCTTCAAAATGAGCTAAGTATTTAAATAACCGATAAAAACACAAAATATATTTGGCCATTAAGATTTGAAAATGTTGATATGGTTTCTTGTGTGTAATAGACACTTATGAACCTTCTTCACAGAAGCAGGTACCTTAAATCGAAAATAATACTCAAATATGTTTTTAAAAAATTAAAACGAAAAAAATCTTCAAGATATCTTCCTAAAACTTTACTAATTTCTAGTAACAGTGACAAAATGTCCGGCATAACAAAAACAGAAAGGGATGAATAAAAAACATTTATTTATTCTAGGGCAGTTTATTTTTGAAAAGGAATGTAACATTGATTAGAGCCAGCAATATATAGTTAATAATTTGTATAACAACTTCCATCAGTGGAATAAGATATTTCGAACTTGGTACTTTAGTATTATATGGAAGTCACTCTGTCCCTTTCTACTATTTGTTATTGGGCTATATAATAATAAGGCCATATAAGTAAGCAAATAAATACACACTTATTGTAAATAGAAAAGTTAGTTAACCTTTACGAGTGCTTACGTGATCGTTACGTGCACCGAAGCATAGCCGAAGGGATATTTCCGATTGGAACTTTCCCGACCTTAGATCACGTCCCAGATCGTCCAACTTTTCCGACGTCAGATCACGTTGGACGATCTGGTACGTGATCCGTGGTCACGAAAGACGCCTTCAGCGCCACCCCGCACATGGAAAAGAAAATACCTCCCTCTAGATAGTACCCGAATTCAAGCTCAGGTCACGTGAGCCCTCTAACTTTGGTACTACTAGTACTAACCTAACTTCTCTTTGCGAAGTGGAGGTTCTGGGAGTGGGCCTGCTATAATGTTGTCAGACTCCGTTCTATAAGAAGCAGAATCCACTAAATTCCTTGAAATACACCTTGATCAAGGGTTGACATGGAATGCTCACATCGACTCAGTTTGTACCAAATTAGCTTCAGGCATTTATGTTATGAGGTCTTTAGCCAAATACTGCCCGAGTCAGGTGCTGATGATGGCATATTATAGTCTGATTTACCCACATCTTACCTACGGATTGGTGTTGTGGGGCTCTAGTGCAAATAATGAATTTTTGAGAGCCTTCAAACTTCAAAAGAAAGCGACTCGAATAATTGCAAAATTGGGTTTACACTTGAAAAACTTGCAACACTTGCAACTGTTGACTATGTCCTGTCTGTACATCCTGGAAACAGTTTCATTCTGTATGTCCAAATGTACCCTGATTAGGGGCCGTGACGTGGATATGAGACAAGAGGCAGAGACAACTACCGTTCTAGAAAACACAGAACGGTGGTTTATGAACACTTGCCTACGCAAGCAGGTGTCCATTTTATTAACAGATTGCCAGCTTCCAATAGAAAATGCACCAACGCCTAAGGCATTAAAAACCCGTCTTAAACGCTTTTTTAGCGTCAATAGCACTTTATAATGTCGGCGAGTTTTTGGCATGTGACTGGGAGACCACACATTTTGAAAATAGACTCTGGCGTTGAAAATGGTGAAAATTGGCGAGTGAGTATGTATGAATGTGACACTGTGGTATATGTTTGCAAAATTTTATACTAAATGGCTGACTTTTACCATATAATGTATATTGTTTACGGTAATAAAAGGTTTGAATTTGAATTTGACCTACTTATACCGCGTATCAGTAAGTGGTAGGTAGGGACAGAGTGGCGTCCCCTATATTACCAAAGTATCGATTTCGTTCCTCAGATGACCTACTAGTAAGCGGTCGTCTGCCAGCACTCCCGACTGGAGAGCGGGGGAGATCTCGGACACAGACAGACAGACGTGTTAGGTAAGCTGAACGTGACGTCACGTAGCATCGTGGGAACGGTCGGTGAGAAGGTTGACCAGTGAGTCCGTCACGTCACGTGTGAAACAGTCGTGATTTGGTACTGAAGCTGTCTCACTTCCAGCCATCTTTTCCGACTTCCAGTCTTCCAAGTCAGTTTCGTCCCTAGATTGAGCAAGCAAAATATTAAAGGGTTGGACAATAATCAACCGGACGTCAAAGAAAATGTTAGGTGAATAATAAAAGGATATACATTCATAGAGAGATTATAATCCTCGGCAAGAAGAGATCATCACCACTATACTGCAGCCTTTCCGATCTTATTTCAAGATATTGGACTGCAGTATTGGTATCACAGTAGGGATTAAAGAAAAATCAAGACATTTCCTCTGTATGTCCTACCCCTATTTCCTAATGAACGCCCCTCCCCTTTTCTAAATCCTGTGGCTCTATTGAATTTTCTATTCTAAAATTCTCTCTTCCTGATGCTGGGTCTTCCTACCATCTCTTCTGATTTCTTGCCTTCCAGTTCTTCAGAAAAAGGGAAGGTTGATAAAATAAAATAAAGGATTAATCACAAGTCAAACAATATTAGGTTAAGAATATAAAATACAAATATTTGGGGATTTACATTCTTGAAAATGTTTCATACAATTCACATTTACTAGGTTTCTAATGAATTGAAATTCTAATACTACATCCTAGCTAGAATGAACAAGTTACCATTCAATAACAGAGTATAATTTTACCCTTGTGAAAATAATATGTATCTGTGTGGCAATTTTTATTATTTTTTGCATTAAAACTGCTGGAGTAAGAGGTTATTGCTGTCATATTACAGACGCTTTAACCTTATCTCTGGATATTGGATAAAATTGGCAATGCAGCAGGGATGCAAGCCTAAAATTCCCTCTTCACTCCCAAAATTGATTCTTTGTTACCTTAACTTTTTATCAAATACTCGATGTACCGTCATTTTCCGTGACGAGTATTCTTCCTACAAACAATCAAAGCCCAGGTGTAAAATTACAAAGGTTCTAGTTTGTGTTTGTCACAACCTAAA